>NC_051156.1:116459576-116539121 GCF_013339745.2 Dermacentor silvarum | reverse complement strand
GCAGAATTAGATCAAACGGTAAATCTGTGCACATTATAAATGTAAACCCACCATCACAAATAACCATTGCCAAACAGCATTTGATAATTATTATGAGATCGAAGTAATCTAAGTCACTTCACATTTCACCAAAATACCTGCATCTCAAGTTCAAAATACAGCTAAATGAGCTATCTATTCTTGTGGCAGAAATGAGATCAAAGCTGATAAAGCTGAGCATCACAATGTAAAAGCAATCAGTCACACAACAGTTGCCACAGCAGCAGTTGGTAATCAGTGCAAGGTCGAATTTCCCAGCGCCATTTGGGAGAAGGTTTGGAGCAGTCACAAAAGTGACAGTTTTAAGCAGCATGTGGCCGCATTTCTCTTTTGGAGCAGTTTGGAGTAATTGGAGCAGCACATCCGTCACTCCTAGTGCCACAGTAAAAAGCTATATCAACTTTGTTTGGCACTTCATCCTCCAAGCACAGCAAGTACTTTAAAAACAACTGTGCCTCAAAATTGTGCAAGCCTGGACTAGATGTTTCCTTGTCAAAACAGTGGCTCCATGTGGGCTGAAGCTTCCCCTTGTTTGCGCGCTGTTTATCCCCTTGATTTTTAAAATTTCCTTGAACCCTCAGTCTTGTTTGAGGAACTGTACCTAAATTTCAGAACTGCACACACACACACACACACACACACAACAACACACACACAACACACCACACACACACACACACACACACACACACACACACAACACACACACACACACACACACACACCACACACACACACACACACACACACACACCACACACACACCACACACACACACACACACAATAATGAAAGCACACACCTAAATGAATGAGGTAGAACTTCAATAATATGAGCAAAAAAGAAACATTTTAGCAACTTAACGGAAATTGATATAGGACTTAAGTAAGTAGGCCAGGACCACATTGAGGCACTGTATTTGCACAAGAATATGCAACCACAATTATAACGCAAAGGGCAACTTTTAATCTCTATGAAAAAGTAAATTTATATATGACGATTGCGTTCCAGTTAGCTTGTTAATAAAACGTCGCTTTATCCATTGAAGCACAAAATTAACTGGAACGCCAATGCATTTCTCCGCAAAGTTCGGGAATTAATATCTCGAAGCTGGTGTCGTCCGGAGAATTAATTCCAGGTGGATCGGCCTGCGAACTCCACGGCTACAATTTGTAAATTGCAATATGGCCATCAGGTAATTAGTTAACACTTAATTAGTGAATTTTTGTTGATTAGTCGATTAGGCATTTCAATTTTTGGAAGTAAGTGTCCGCCTCCTCGAGTAGACCAGCTCATGAACTAGAATTGGGCTATCTGCCACAGGCAACCTTAAAGAAATTTTGAAAGTGTTCGCTGAAACACCCTGTATATAGGCTTGCAGCTGCTTCGAAAAGGGTTGACATCATTCAAAACCCTCGTGAAACAGTGTCTCTGGTTTCACTCGTTTTTAGAAGCACGTGTGTGAATTCAAGTTACGTCACAATGGGTGATCGTTGTGGGTGTCGTTTACAGCGTTCCATCTCCCGCGTGTTTCCTGGTAAAGATTACGGTTGCGTAAACTACTCCGAGTGGAAAAGTACCCAATAGCATAGAAATCACGTAGTGACGTCACCGTGGTCTAGCAACTCATTGAGGTCATTGCAGACTACCATGGGTAGACCACGAAAAGTAAGGACGCCAGAACAACAGCGTGAATATAATGTTGTTGTGAAGTGATAAAGGTTGTTGTTAAGTACATTTCACTTGTCTATGGTTTCACTCTTTGTAGAGCCCCGTGTGTGAATTCAAGTTACGTCACAATGGGTAATCGCTGTGGTGTGTTTTATAGCTTCACTGTCCAACCACCTTCACAGCGCGGATTGGAGCCACAGTTTTTCAATTGAGCACCAGGCATGGTGCTATTGTGTTCAGATCGATGTATTACATCATTCAGGAGCCTTTCATTTTAGCAATTCTTCACCAAAGGCCTCACAATTGTGTTTCCCCTTAGTACATACACTTAAGGTTCACATGTCATATATGCCATCGCTAGTTCTTATACGCGAAAAACTGAGCAAAAAAGGAGTTGAGACAGTAGGCCTTAGTGGAGTTGTCATGAACAGTGCCATCGTGGTTTAAGGCTGGAACAGATATGTCGTCCTTTCCATTAATGTTGATATACCGCCAGAATTTTTAGGTCGAGTTTTAAGTATTGAATGGAGAACAGCAAAAACTTTTTCGCCCACTTAAGAATGGCCTTCGTTCTTGCAATTACTCTTATCAAGTTATGTTTGTGGGTGACCCAGGGATGTGTCTTGCACGTTGTCTGCACATGACGGCTATGCTGGCTTCTTTAGTGCAGCCCAGCTTTATTTTACTGCATCGTGACATCAATGTCCACGACGCCCGTATTGTTCAACGTAGTTCAAAGAATTTCGCTTTTAATATGATCCACAACTATTGCACATCCTTCGATTCAGCCAGTGTTTCGAACACGTCACAATATTGATGAAGTGCGAGAGATATGTCGCGTGTTTTGGCTTTGCAGAGACATGAGCCTGGGACAACCATTGCTTGGTACTTTCATGTAGTCTATTCTAACTTCGCACTGTGATCGCTTACCCCGGGCATGAGCAGGGTGGACTGCACTGCTGCAGGAACATTGGTAAATAGAAAGTCTAGTATGTTGCTCGCGCGAGTGGGCTGCGCGACGATTGATGTAGCGAAAGGAACGCGCGTATGTCAAGCATTTCTTGCCTCGACGCATCGCCTACATCGTTTGCTATGTCATCACTGGACCAATCGATTCCGGGAAGGTTGAAGTCGCCTCCTACAAACAAACAATCTGTGCCGACTGTTTCGACAGCGCTCGACAGTTTCAATCTTTCCGCGAGCAGGTACACTTTGAGTGACGAAAATGATGTGTGCCCAACGTCAGGGAGGTCACATGAGCCACGAAAATGGTGGCTACAGCAAAGAAAAGCGCGCTGAATGCCAATTTTGAAGACAATGTATTAGAGGGCTACTTTTGTTAACCTACACTGGCTACACGAGTGTAGCCAGAAAAGTATAGCTCCGCCCACCTAGACGAATCCATTTTTATAGCTGTAGTGTAGCATGAAAACTACACTTTCTACACTGCGGTTTGACTGAGTGTAGGCAGCAGACGACAAACAAGCAGGCTGGCGTTGCAAACGCGTGGCGCCATCTTGTCTGCGACTGTAGGCGCTGATACAGCGACGATAGCGAATATTCGCTGCAAGGACGGTAACAAAGTGCTGACGTGACCATGTGTCACTGAGAAAGGTGAGCTTATCTTCCAAGAATATAAAAATATGTTACTCAAGGATGGTGCGGGCTGTCAGGCTCCGCGGTGTTTTATACGCATTGACAGGTTGTCTTCGTGCATTCGCGATGAATTTCGTTGCAGTTTATCTAGATGTGTTGATGAAAGAAAACTCATACATTGGCGTTTAGTTTCAGGCAAGGGCATAAATGCAGCCAGTAAATGCGAAGTCAGGCGAAGTGAGGAGTCGGGCGCTTTTTGTCTGGTGATGCAGAAGACGACGCGCATTCTGCTCTGATTCGCTACAGCCCAGCAAGCCAAGTGCGGCACACGATGTCATAGCCTCTGCCTGGCACTGCACTTGCCTATACCATCCTGCACGGAGTGTAGGTAAACAAATAGCCCTAATGTCAAAACCGATTTCGGAGACCAAATGTACGTCGTGGCCGCCATGTTTGGATTTTACCTAAACTTCTAGCCAGCGGTCAATCCAAGTCTGCAAAGTTTGGACTTCGCCGCCATGTTTCTCAGGTGGGCTATTCGCATTTGTGCGACAGATACAAACGGACGTCGCAACACTTCGTACCAAAATGAGCCACGTGCTAGTTAAATGGGCTGAAGAGAATAAATGGGATATCTATCCCATAACATGCATAACGGACGTGGCCGTTGGCTACCGCCTTTTTACTCAAGAGAATGCAATGGATGATCTGCGCGGCACAACGCACATGTGCAAATGGAAGGAAGGCGAGGACGCTGCCCCTGCTGAGCTATTGGAAATCGGTAAGATACCAATCTTTCATTTCCTTGATAAACGTTTAACGCAACTACTTCTGCAGGACTTAAGCCGTATTCGATATTTTGTGCAGGCACACAGCGCGCGCTCGAGAGGAAGCGCGCGCGACTTGTGGCAGCCGTCGTAGGCGACGACATCGCCGCCGCCAGTGACTGCCCCTCTGACCAGCGGTCAGACGGATATTTAAGCGCTGACGAGGGAGAAAGGGTAATTGGTTGTTTCACCTTGCGCGTTGTGGCATGGTAGAGTGCTTATACCACATTGCGTGAAGTTAGCATAGCGCTTGAACTCTGTTATTGGCCACTGTGCAATTAATTCTAAGAGCCGTAAATTAAAGCATTTGCCCAATAAAGCGAATAACATTTTATTTATCGTAGCGATGACTGTGCATATTGTTCCAAGTATTCAATGCACTGCAGCGTGACATTAGCCTGGCCTGAGACTGATCACGTGATCATTTAACCTGTTGCTTTATCTTTGTTATTCACTGATTTAACCTGTGATTTTATCTGCATTTGTGGAATTAAATTTGCAGCCCGCCTCATTGTCAACGAAGTTAAGACGGTTCTGGGTGACCCGCGGGTGTGGCTGTGCTGCTAAGCACGTGGTTGGGGATTCTATTGCCGAATATAGCAGCCACACTCTCAGGAGCGTGGAATAGTGAAACTGTCGTCACTGTAAGCCGTACAGATTGAGCGCACAAACATGCAATGCCAAGAAACGAGAAAATTAATTTGTTAGATAAAGTGATCGACGGCCTGCTAACACATATTGCCTAGCCATTTCCAAAGCCTTGAGAATTACATATGTCAGCTGGTGCCTGTGGTTTACAACATTGCAACGTTGAAAGTCAGGCTCACAGCCACATTCTCGGCAGTGAATACCAAGGTAGCCAGATGTTGCCAAGAATATGCTATAGGCGTGCTTCACTTAGCCACTCATTGAGACAACAGCCTGTTTGGCCGATTTATTGCTTGCTGCATTACAGGGATAAGGAACATATCACCCCTTCTATGCAAGAGACGATATGATTGCGGTGTTTCATATTGCAAGCTTGTTTTTTTTTTTGAGCACTTGGGTTTATGGCCCTGCACAATGTAACCAGGCTTTCAGGTGCTGAAAAAAAACATTACATCTGCTGGCGGTATGTTTGAGGTTGTGGGCCACGCCGTGAATGCACGGAATAGCGACCAAATTTTTTCTGTCTTGCACCTTTGACTAGTACGAGTGAGCATCCCAGGGCTCATTTAGACATTTTTTGCAACCGTCTTCGCCAAGTTCCTGAGGGTGGGTCCATTAGATTCTTGGATTTAATATTAATGTTGTGTCCCATCCATGTTGGGCATATCAGCCACGTGCTAACAAGCAATGGCTTCCTTTTTGGTCTGTGCACTCGAATGTTTAAAGCGGGCCATTGCGAAGACTTGTTACATAATGCCCTGCAAAAGTCTTGCCATCTCAAGATTTTGTTGAACATTAAGAAGCAAACTGGAATGACTCATAGAGGCTGGGTTCCCTTTTTATGTTTTGACCACAGTTGCCAAGTGCCTGCTGAAAGAAACAAAAATGAGCCCTGGAACGCTTGCTTGATCTTGTCAAAGGGGCGAGACAAAATAAATTTTGTCATCATTCTGCACATTCATGGCATTGCCCACAACTTCAAATGTATCGCTGGCAGATACCAGATCTTTTCCTGCACATGAAAGGCTGGTTAGGTTGTGCAGGGCTGCAAACCCAAGTGTTCCAGAAAACCGAGCTTGCAAGCTGAAACATTCCAATCATGTCATCTCATGCTTTGAAGGGGTGGTGTATTCCCTACCCCTGTTTTGCAGCAAGACATTTGGTAACCTTCGTATTCACTGCCGAGGCTATGGCTGCGTGTCTGACTTTCAGCATTATGACATTTTGATGCATCACTGGGACCAGCTGACCCGAGAAATTCACAAGGCTTTGGAGAGATGGTTAGGCTAGGCAGCATGGCCTGCTAACATGTGTTAGCTGGCCTTTGATCACTTTATCTAACAAAGAAATTTGTTTTCTTGTTTCTTGACTTTGCATGTTTGTGCGTGCAATCTGTATGGCTTACACTGACAATGTTTAAATGGACTATTCCTTTTATCTTTTTCATAGTATTTTCCTTCCATAGTTATTAACTGCTCAAATATATAATGCACAGTTGTGGCAAGTAAGCCTTGTTAGCACCGTGTCTGTCTCCTTCTTTTACTGGTGTTCTGCACTGGTGTACATGCTGATTTTAATTCCAACTATTTGTCACTTTAGCTATTTTGACATCATTTAAAAAGAACACATCATGCAAGTTTTGTTGGCATCTATGAAGGTTAGGTAAGCCGAGAGCAAATGCCTGCTAGGGTTTCTATGTGCAACCTTAGGTTATGGTGGTATCTTCAAAGGCGTCGCTAAGTCTGTGGAAGGTTATACCCCCCTCAAGTGTGCAAATTTAGTTACTTTAAGCGAGTGCATTTCGCCATTGGTGTCGTTTGCATGCTGTCTCGCAGCAAGGTTTAGACACTCAATGTAGAATGCACTTGCCAGTGTGTGCATCTATCAAAGTCACTTCGCTCCATCAAAGTGTGTAGCCTTGATAGCAGTGCTTCAAAAATCCATTCATCTAGTTGCAGGGTCGGCACAAGTTCTGAAAATATTTTTCCTGATTTAAATATAACAAACGTCACAACATTACATTCTTTAAATAGTCCTCTGCAGTTAGTTATTCTTCCTCAGCTCGCCTTCGATGATGTCGAAATATTCTATTGTAATTGTATTGGATTGTAATGATGGATTGTGTCAGTATGATGCGAAGTTCAGAAAAAAAGTTTTGAAGATAAATATGAAGGTAGTCTATTACAGAGCACATTCTTCTGGGAAAATTGAAGTGCCATATAACCTGTAAAAAATTTGCTGAATTTTTTTGCTAATTTGGGAACTCATGTGAATCACATCAGCTCGCCGTAAGAAAATCATTTTGGCAGTTGCATAAGAGAGACCAAAACGAATTCAACTAAAACTAACGAGACCTGAAGAGTCCAGGGAGTGTAATCTTGAAAGAAAAACAGAAAACGTCTCTCTTGATAGGTGTGTATTGCTTAAAGATGGACCCATACCGAAAGTTCTCGTGCAAATTTATTTTTGGATGCTCATTGCACTCACAACTACCTTAGAGACAAAAGTGCAAAGCATCATTATAAAATCTTAACTAGAAAATTAAGCTATGCCTGTTAGTGTATGAAAGATCAGTGAAAAAAAATGGGGTTTGGAGAAAGTAAAAAAAAAGGTTTGAAACACTTACAGTGTTCACGATAAACACTCTGGAAAGCTAAAGTTTACCAAATTCATAGCATTACTGCTCTTGATTATTGTTTTTGTCTAATTTTGCCCTTATGACACTTGATAATTCTAGTTTGTTTCGCAGCATCATTACTGTAACGGGAGGCCTTCACATCGAGTGGCCGGGGATATGGGAGACAAGCTTTTATTGTGTTAATATAAGGTTCTATTCTAAGTGGTTTCAGCGTATTGAGCGCTTCTCGTGACATTGCTGAAATGACAGAAAGCGTCAGATACAGCAGAGTTGAGTCGGGAGGCTCAGATAGGTGTCTCTTGTAACCCACTGCATATTCATACTCTGTACTGAAGCAGTCATTTAAGTCAAGACAATGTTTCTTAAAGTGCTAAGGTCTGTGATATTTTGCTTCTAGTGCAGAACTTGATTTTTTGAATATGACCCTTTAAATTATTAACCACGTTTTAAATGCATTTCCTGAGGCACTTCTGTCACTATAGGTCCTTCACACACTGAGACTCGATAATTGATTCCTGACAATGATTGTTTCCGTGGCATTTGTACTCGGAACTTCATGAGACTGTAACTACCATTAAACATGAAAAAAGCATCACTTTATAAACACAACAAAGAAAAACAATTTGTCATTCATTTAGCATGCAAAAAGTCTGAAGTGTAAACATGTTTCAAATATGTAGTGCATTTCCCATGTGAGAGCTTATGTTTATCACAGGTGGAAACTTGCTGAAAATGCTTTCCAGCCCTTATTTGTTTGAAGGTAATATTAACGTTACAGAAAATACTGCAGAATTGCCCCATTTATATCTTTAAATTTAGCTTTTTAAAAAAAATTCGTTTTTCATCTTGGGGTTGTACCTTCATGCGGTTGCAGTGAACTACTTTTACCCTACACACTAAATAATGCTCTTAATTGCACACCATATAGTGTTATTTTGCAAACATCAGCGAAAACATCAACATGCATGATCTGCCCATTGGCGTTCCCATCAAGGTTTAGGGACAATTTCCTTTCCCGTCTAGCAACGTGCTGCCAATGAGACACTTCGTGCAGCAAAGTGCACATCCTCACAGTGTGACTAAATTTGTCCGTCTGTCCCAGGTATTGCATAAAACCTCAGAAGCATTGGCAAGGCACTCCAACAGGCACAGCACTGCTTGCCTAGTCTTCAGAGCTTTTTCAATTGGTAATTAACTACAGGAACCAAATCTTGCCACACGCGTTAGGGCTATCACCACTACGTAAACAATTTCTTCCTTGTTCCTTTGCAGTTTTGCCTGAATTAATCTGCCTGCCTGCAGAAACAGCCTGAAAATGCCCTCATGCATTTTTTCAGGCTTGTGTGCCGTGATAACATTTTACATAATTAGGTTGCCTTCTTTCCGTTGTAGCATAGGCAACATTTTTAAATGAATATTATTTAAGGTTCTTTGGCAATTTTCATTATTTTCATTTGGCTGACACCTCTGACTTCAATAATTTGTAGCTGGGGGCTTTTATCAAGTTATGGTCTGTAGGTGTTTAGTCTATCACTGCTCTTCCCCCTTAGTCTGCTTAATCTACACAGAATTATCCAAGTTACTTTGCATAATTGTATTTCAAAATAATGTCTTCTCATGGTTAACAAGAAACTAAACTGCAGTTTTCTTGAAGTGATGATACATGAAGCGTATCTGAATACTTTGATATTGTTTTTCATGTTTCATATGTTTGTCTGTAAAACAGTATGGTTGAGGAATTGTTTGTCAATGCACAACTGTAGGCGTGTACCACCTGTGACACATTGAGGAAGGAGGTGGCAGCTCTGAAGAGGAGGAACGAGGAGCTGGAGGAACTACATGGTAGGTTTTTGAAACCTATTTTTCACATTATTTGGCGTCTGGTCCTGTTTGCACCAGAAGCTTAAGAGAAAACCAAGAAAATGTTATACCTTAGTTCTACATCATGTGAATGTGGCCGAATTCCTTATTTTTTTTTAGAATGCCACAAGATGGTCAAAAAACTTAAGAAGATGATAGAGAAGGGGGAAGGCAGGGGTGGCCATGTCAAGCCATGCCCTAAGGTAAGCCCTATGTTTAGTGTGTGCATAATGTAGAATTTTGTAAAGTTTTCTCATACAATGTATATAAGGTGTGACACCTAGTCTAACATTGCTATCAAAAGTCCCGTGCCTACATGATGTCTGTCTGTATAATCATCTATGTGAAATTTTACAGTTGAACATCATTGTAACAAACTCCATAAAATTAATGAAATATTTTGTTGTAGCCGAATTAGCTACATAAAATTGCATTGAGAAATCGCCTAGCACTAGTGTGATCGGTTGGCAGCTGGCCTTGAATTTATCAGAAGTGAACAAAAGCAACTATTTTTGTGGCAGTATGGACATAGGCTGCATTGCTTGTTTTTTCGCATTAATGGTGAATCATATGCCATGCACTGGCAAGGAATTTCATGTACTCTAGCCCAGTGCTTTCCATTATGCTAAAACAATGCCACGCCGGAGTTAAAGGGCTCCTCACCAGGCCACATAGCAAATTTTGGTTATATGCTACAAGTTGGTTCAGGCCCTCTCGGGAGCGTTCTCCCGCAAGGATATTTCTAATTGGTTAATTAATAGCTGAGATAGAAATGTTTGAGTGCCGCGAACCCATGATTTCAGCAGGAGAGCATCACTGCCCACATAACGCTCTCTCCACTTGCCTCTGTATAGCCTCCGCAAGGGAGAATCCTTCCCTGCATTCTCCCATGCCGGGGCTGGAGGATCGCGTGACACATGTCACAGGCCACCCCCCCCCTTCTTTTATTCTTGCTTTCTTTACTACGTGGCGCACTTCCACTGACGGTCCTACATGTGAGCTGTGGTGTTCGGCTTGTTTCGCACAGCGCACGATTTTGTTCGCTCTGCACAAGCGCACCCGACTAGCGGTATAAGTCAGCGCTACACGAACACTGAGGCAGACACAAGCGGATCACACAGCATGATCGCGCGCGGGAGCACGATAGAAAATGACATAGTTTCGCTGCCTGCATGCACGACTGTACGACGTGGGAACAAGCAGACGAAACGGAAGTACTATCGTGAGCAATATAAGTGAACACAGGAACACGTGTCAGATAGCCTCGAACCCTGCTATGGGCGATACGCGGTGGCTGCCATTGGAAACAAAGTGGAAAGGGGGGTGCTCTTCTAATAACTGTTAGTACTCCCATCATGGGTCTGTTTACACAAACTGTGGAACTTCACATTGCCACCGTACAGTGATAACTGTTTGGTATTGCGGTTACTGGTAACATTGCGCGCCGAAGCGTGGCCAAAAGTAGCACTGTTTTAATGCATAATCAACTCATTGAGTCGATTCATATAAAACAACAATGATTTAATATACGAGCCAAGATCTAAACGTTTGATCATACAGTTGCACGAAGAACAAAAAATAAAAAAGCATGAAAGAAAAATACTTGCTGTAAGTCACTGCGACACATTACGGTCTTATCGGCTGTCGGTGGCCAGCGAACCGCCGTAAGCTGCCATTTTCGACAAACACAGGCACGGTTGGAGTGCCAACAGTTGGCGAAAGAGCGCGCCTCCTTTCTCCTTTGTTTTTGACAGCACCATCCGTGTATCGCTCTAACTCGGTTTCGAGGTTATTTACCATACTGACACGTATACATGTTTATCTTTCGCCGATGGCCGCTTTCCACCGGTTAACAAATGTTAAACGTTATCGCTCGGCGCAGGACGCGCCTGCATCGGAAGCTTCTCGAACGTTATCGATGCTTCTATCCTTCGTCTGTGGTCACCGACGCTCATGTAATCTGATTGTATGAGCGACGCGAATTGTCTAGAACTTTCTGGAAGACACGCGGGCATCAGGTATTAATCTGGAACCTTCGATGTATAAAAGCCGACGCGTTTCGCCGCTGATCAGATTTTCGACGATCGCCGACTGTGTTCGCCGCTATCGTTGTGCTTTCAGTGTAGCTTGCTTTTGTGGGCACAGGTTCGCCCAATAAAGAATCAGTTTCGCCATACACAGTTTTGCGACTGTTTTATTTACCGTCACTACTACGTGACAATACGTTAACGTGTTCTCGTTCATATTGCTCACAATAGTATATCTCTCCTTCTGTGGTGCGAAGTAAAACAAAGACACGCTGACACTCGATTTGTGTATTATATTATTTCTCCAAACTTTAATTCGTCTACTGAAGCAGCAGATGCACAAATAGCAGATGTTACCTTGAATAATTCTCGAAGTGTCACTATGAGCGACGTCACAGCATATATATACATGTACTTAGGCGCACTTGCTGATGTACGTCTTGGAGCACGGCGCCCACGAAAAGGGGCAAACGGTGTTTAGTTTGAAATTTCAGCTCCTTTCGCGGCACGTAGTGATGTAATTCTTAGCAGGCACGAGCGTACATTTTATGCACTGCCACTTGTCAGCTCAAAATGGCCAGACCTGGCGAGGGACCCTTTAAGGCAGCCACACAAGAAGTTGGCAGCAGGGGAGTCTTTGAGGTCCACAGTTTCAGGCTCACGGGATTCTGACGTCTCACCTCGGCAGCAATCTTTAAATTGGTCAGTCCAGCAACCACCTCTGGCGTGCGTAGCATTTGAGTTGTGCATGACAGGGCTCGAGTGTGCGCTCATGTGCTCCAGTTTGGCCGTGCCGCTTGACCGATGGATAGAAGCCACATCCAACTTCCGCACTCTGAAGTGCTGTCAATAGCACGAACAGACGCTGCTTCGTTGCACGAAGCAACGTCTGCCCAGGCATCTAACCAGGAGGGAGTGTTCTGCTGGGAAGCATATGTGTGGTCTGACACATATGCATATGTGTGGTTTTGCCTGCTTCGAAACTGGTTGAGTGTTCTAAACTAATGTAAATTAGTGAGACTCAATGGCCACGACACCGATAAGCATGTGGTCAAAGTATTAGTACGTGGGCGGCCGCAGCTGAGCGTGAGCAGAAGATAGTCAGTTTTTTCTAGAAATACATAATTCTTATTAAACTTCGAAAGCAGGTTCTTGCTTACTTTAGCTTGTTTATTAAAGAGCTTCAATGAATATACACTGTAACTGTAGGAAGAATCGGACAGATACAAACACCTTCTTGATTTGTGTTAGCTATCAGCCAATAGCAGATGGCACATGCAAGCTGGCAATTGCTTTGAAGTGGGTGAGAAGGCTTTGTTTGAAAACACTGAGAACTGACTTTGCGCTCTGCTTGTAAGCTCCACACGCCGTGCACGACTGCAACATTTGGCCGAGATATTCACAGCAGCGTACATCATCCGCGGACTGCATTTCTTCACTAAGCTCGATAGGTGGTTCACTACTGCGTTAAGGGGGGAAGTGGGTTTTAGAAACATTTTTTTTCTTTGACATATGGTGCTGAAAACTTGTGCAAATATGTAATGTTATGATGGTGTGCTTATTTTGAATATGCAGTCCATTTTTGTTTATATCCTCTGGTTCTAGTTTTATGTGCGCTTGCTTTAAATAATTTTTGCAAAGATTTGCAATATATCAACATAGATTTGCAACCATGTTGTGCTTCCAGCTTGAGCTCCAGTTAGGGCTCTTGGATTTGACCTTCCATATGTCCTCTTGCTCAGTTTAGAAATGCGAGAGGAGAAATGTGGAAACAACTTTTGCTAGAGTTTGCCAGTAAAGTTGTTGGATGACAAAGAAAGACATGGACCGACCAAATAAAACTTTAAAAGCAAGTTTTATTTGGTTAGTGTCGTCTTTCTTTGTCATGTTTCATCCCGACCAGATGGGCTTCCATTGAACTCTCGATTACTAAGTTGTTTGACTTCTAAACTTGCTGTAGATCCTTTGCGAAATAAGGAATATATTGTGGGATATAACTACTGCTTTTTATTAAACATCGTGTTAAAAATATAAGATGAATAGTTCTTTAAATAGGAATCTGGCCGTTTTTGTGTGGATCAGTGTTGTATCGAACAAGTTTAATTTTGTGTGTGTTTTGCAACTGCTGGGCATTTTTTCGCAGGTGGACATCGGTGGAGAGGTGGTTGTGGAGGAGGCCATCATCCATGGTCTGCGCCGAAACTGTGCCGGGGCTCCTGCCAAATTTGCAAGAGGGCTGATGTGGCACCTGTTCACAGCAGAGGAGCTGCGCGGAAAGTCGTTGTTTGGCCGAAGGTCAAACGCGCACCCTAGCGCACCACAGCGCGAGGCCTTGGATCCGGTGAAAGTGAATGTGATTATTGGTACGCCATTTTCTCACTTTACTGCTAGCACACAAGTGTATGTATACAACGTTACTTGCTTTATTTTTTGATTTGGCACCATTTAGATGCTTTTTATTATATACAACTAGTTTCAAGCACCTTACTTCTCTAGTTTGACCTATAGAGCTTCTATGGAATGAACTTTAGAATTTTCATAATTCCCGAGCATAATTTTTTTTCGTTTATCACATGCTATCTTGCGTAAGGATCCTTTTTAATTGTTAATTTATTTTTTTTGTTCAATAAAACTTACTTTAGGATACATACTAATGTACTATTGGCCTAAAAGTTTACGGACCAAGAGATCCGACAAAAAGCTGAATATCTCCTTGGCCTCAACACACAGCCTGCTATTCCCATTTCCAGCCTCTACTTGTATATGCGAACAACACTGTGTTGTACAGTTTTACTGGCTACTTTTAAAGGCTGCTCGGACACTTTGCGTTTTCTGAGATCCCGTGGTCCGTAAACTTTCTTGGTCTATAGTACATACAGTAATCCTAAATAGAAATTGGTAATTGTTTCTATAATTGTGACCGTTCCAGATAAGACAAATGGGCAGTTATCCAACATATTTTGCAAGAACAACCATAAAACAGTCTTATTCATCCTTATACAATGGATACTTATATGCAGGGTTATCATGACTGCTCAACATGTCAAGCTCCACGTGAGAAATTGAATACTGGCATATTTAAGCATAGTGCATACCAACTATGGCATCAGCGGATGGAACAATAATTTTTTTCACCCACTGAACATTAGAAGCCAGTAGGTCATTCCTTTTGTCTCCCAAAAATGTGTTTGCTATGCATAGTGTGATGTCTGTTATAGTCTTAGTTCATAGGTGTTCCTACTTATGTTATAACAGGGAATGTTTGTCAGTGCAAAATGGGATCAATGTGTGCCTAGGCTGCTGTCTTGGGGCCATGTTCAATAATCACTTTTGGAGATACTTTTAAATCGCTAGCAATGAAATGTTAGCACCAGGCGCATTGTCCCCGTGCTAGTGTCACAACATCTTGGGAGAGAGAAAGTATTCTCAGAAGTGGTTGTCTAAGAACTGCCTCTATTCACTGCAGAGTGGGCAGGGAGGGGAAGTGTTCTGCCGATTTTTTGTTACAATTTGTACATTGTAATTTTTTCCCGAGATACTGAAATGAAACTTTGCATAGTGCTACACCTATGTACATATAAATATTTATTGCATGCTTGTGCCTGCTAATATATTGTGGCTGACTGTTCATTATATCTTTTTAAAAATAATTTTATTTGTATTTTGCAGGCTTCACTGTCGCCGAATACCAGGCGGATCCAATGACGTTGAAGAGCAGCCTTTCATCACTGCTTTCTACAGAGCTAAAATAGCGGGCAATGCTGCAAAATTGAACTTGCCACATGTGAGTAGCCGCCAATGCTACATACAGGTCAGGCTGGTGGTGAGAACTGAAATGCTAAGGTAAACCTCAATATTTATTTATTTATTTACTTACTTGTTTCGTCCATATCTATCATGAATACTTTACAGGCCTCCAGGAAAGAATTGGGTAAACACAGGAAGGCACAAGTAAAAAGACAACACACAGCACTGCTAGCAACAACAAAGTTTATTCACAAAACCAGACCTCTTAAATACCACGTGTGCCATAGCAGACATACATCATGTGGAAGCGCTGAGAAACGTGTGAATGAATTCGCCCTATCAAACCATATTTAATGACCCGTGACAACCTGCCACAACAACCTGTCACCGCTTACGCAGGAAATCGAACTCCTTAGGAGACAGCGCTTTCGAAGGCTTGCTAATTCACAGTTTACCAAGTGCATCGATAAGCTCTGCCTCAGCAATCAGCCGGGTGATCTCTTTATATCGACCAACAATAATGGTGTTGTCAGATAAAGCAAGGCAACCATGTGCCTGGGTATGGAGGGGGAGAGACCCATCGGGCGGCAGCTTTTTTGTTTTGTTTTTGTGCTCTCTCAACCGCTCATGTACGCACCGACTGGTTTGACCGACGTATTGTTTCCGACAAGAGAAAGCAATGCGATACACTACAAATGCTTTGCACTCTACGAACTTTTTATTATGCCCTTTTGTGCACTCAACCTTTTCTGTCTTAGAAGATTTCTATGAAAAGTTTGTAATGCCTTGCAATCTACGAAAAGTTAATAGAGTGCAAGGCATTTGTAGTGTATCGCATTCCTTTCTCTTGTCGGAAATACGTCGGTCAAACCAGTAGGTGCGTAAATGAGCGGTTGAGAGAGCACAAAAACAAAAAACTACCGTTCAATGGGTTTCGCGCCCTCCATACCCAGGCACATAGTATCCGTGCTTTATTTGACAAGACCATTATTGTTGGTCGATATAGAGAAAATATCACCCGGCTGATTGTTGAGGCAGAGCTTTTCGACACACTTCGTGAACTGTGCATTAGCAAGCCTTCGAAAGTGATGTCTCCTAAGGAGTTAAATTTCCTGCGAAAGCGGTGACAGGTAGTTGTGGCAGGTTGTCACGGGTGATTAATTATGGTTTGATGTGGTGAATTCATTCACACGTGTTTCTCAGCGCTTCCACATGATGTATGTCTGCTATGGCGCATGTGGTATTTGAGCGGTCTGGTTTTGAGAATAAACTTTGTTGTTGCTAGTACTGTGTCTTTTTACTTGTGCCTTCTTGTGTTCATGTTACGTTTTGCGCTGCATCAAAAGGTTTCCTCATGATTCACCAACAAGCCTCCATCACTACCCTTGTCGAGCTTTAACTGTGATTTACAGAATTGTAGTTCTATTTTTTTTAGTTACAGTGGTAAACTGAATAGCTTTCTTTTTTGCGATTGTCAACAGTTTTTAATAAAAATTGGTGGCCTAAGTGTAATGACTACAATTTTAACTTTTTTTTAAAGTCTTGTACAACAAACTTCATCAGATTCAGTCCGTTGGTTACTGATATCGACAATTTCACTGTTCAAATATATTAGAAGCTTCCGAGCTAAACCTTTTTTTAGGCATTGCATGTGTCAGTCTAATTTGTACTTCTCGCCCTCAATTTTCAGTATTGTGTCTGATGGCAGCTTTTTTCTTACAACAAAATACAAGGTTTTTAAATTTTGTGCCCTTTTCTACGAGGTCCACTATATATCGCATTTTTACAAGGACCGCATAACCGCAATGTTATGCGGTGCACAAATATATGTGCGCCGCATAACATTGCGGTGCACATATATTTTCTGCACATTCATGTGAATCTATTTTCGGGCTTTAGTATCCATCCATTTAATGTGCACTGCTGGAACAGCATGTCCTTCTGCAATTTTAATGTGAAGCTTTCTTGTCCTAGTCAAATCTGCTTTTGTCAGGTGTCTACTCTTCTAGTCAGCCACATATTTTTTTCCTCGTGTTTCATATGTTAGCACCACCAGCTTGACCTAAGACGACGTTGGCAGCTACAGTTGTGTTGCAAGTTCTCGCCCGAAGCATCTATGATGCATGTTCCAGTCTAGTGTGTACATAAGATGTATGTAGTCTGTGCAATAAACATTTACAACAGATCACTTTCTGGTTGTAGCGCCAATTTGTTTTTGCCACTGCATTTACTGTAGTCCTTAATGCTTACAGTAGTTTTCTTGTACTTCGGTAAAGTACTTACACACATCGACATAGGTTCTATAGACATTTGCCTTTTCGGTATCAAAAGCAACTCCATAGAAACATTCAAAAAGTCTTTTGCATCTTTAAAAGAACTCTGTAGAAATGTTCTATAGAAATTTGTCTTTACAATCTTAAAAGGAACTCCGTAGGAATGTTCTATAGAAATTTGTCTTTACAATCTTAAAAGGAACTCCGTAGGAATGTTCTATAGAATTGTGTCTTTAGGATCTTAAAAGAAACTCCGTAGAAACACTCTATAGAAATTTGTCTTTAAGACCTTAAAAGAAACTCCGTAGGAACGTTCTATAGAAATTTGTCTTTACAATCTTAAAAGGAACTCCGTAGGAATGTTCTATAGAAATTTGTCTTTACGATCTTAAAAGAAACTCCGTAGAAACACTCTATAGAAATCTGTCTTTAAGATCTTAAAAGAAACTCCGTAGGAAGGTTCTATAGAAATTTGTCTTTACAATCTTAAAAGGAACTCCGTAGGAATGTTCTATAGAATTGTGTCTTCAGAGTTTCTATAGGAATGCGATGGCCAATTAAGGGGGGAGGCGGGGATGAAAATTAACTTTTTTGTTTCTTGACAGAAAGGGCTGAAATTTGGCACACACGCTGTACATTGTAATAGAGAGGCAAATCTAAAATTTCATTAAGATATCTTTATTAGTTTTTGTTTTATAAGAATTTACAAAAGTTTACAAGTTCCTTGCTCGTGGAAAGCCTGGCACAGTAACGAAACATGGTACGGAACTGGGAATACTGTGTATGTTTGCCCAAATGTCTAATCTATATCAAGACAGTGTTAGATTTTTTTTTAGTGCCCTCATAATTTTTTACTCGATATGACATGCATGTGACTTGTGTTTCACTGCATAGAGCCATGTAGTCATTCTGAAATAATTAAATAATGGAAAAATAAATGAACATTTCAAGACTGTCTTGATGTGCAGCACAGTTTATGGATCACAGCAAAACAAACTGGACCAAAATCGGTCCAGCCATTGTTGTGCTATGCTTTCCACGAGCGAGGTGACCAACAAAAAAAAAACTATTGAGAAAACGACCTGCAAAGTTTTGCAAGCAGTGCAGGTTTATTAGAACGCAGCAGGGCGGTAATTTTTGGCATCAGTGCTGCCAAGCACCTTCTTGCACCTTTGCCTCTTCGTTTGGTGGGCTTTGAAAATTTCATAGCCTGGCTAGTCCATCAAATTGAACTTCCGTTCAGTTGTGGACATCGCGCGAAGGGAGTCGCGCACGCTGCATGCTCGCGATTCTGCCGTCACCGCTGACACGAAACGCGTCTGAATCGTGCGCCGTTCGGGCGACTATTTGTCCGGTGAATCTTCGGTTATCACACTGTAGCTCGTCGACGGTTGGGGCTCGCTCGGAGGCGGCGTGTCCGTGTCGCACGATGCACCAAACTAAGTACACCGTCTTTGCCGGCGATGGTGACCTTCGACCCGCGTCGATACGATCTCGGCTGATTTGCGCGGCCGTACACCGAGGCGCGGGAGCTTCCGTTGGCGCGTCTTCCGTCGACTGCGTTGTCGGTACCGATGGCACAGGGCAATTGTCGGTTTCGCTGCTTGAGTCAGACGGTGCAAGATAGCGCGGCACGTAATCCACGGTGCAAGGTAGCGCGGCACGTTCAGTCGGGAGCTCCTCCGCTTCTCCCGCTAATCGCCGTATTTTTCTCGCCGTAGGAGGCTTGCGCTTCCGTATTCCGAAGGCGTGCTTCGTCCAAACTTTCATCTCCAACAAGCGACGATCCATAACTAAACTGGGCGCTCTCAGAAATCCGAATTCTGCATGTCAAGTGAAGACGCCGGCATGGTTTGCGAAGCAGACAACTGCGGTTGCCATCTTGCTCGCTGCCGCAGCAGTAACCAATGGGAAGACGCCTTTCACCACGGCAGCCAATCGGAGGCCCGCTTTCATCGGAGGGCCCGTGTGACTACCTCCAGCAGACCCGCGCTTCTTTTGTGTTTGTGCGTTTGTTACAAGATGGCGACGACCGATGAATTGAGAAGCGGAACGGCGAAACTTTGAGCTTTCGAACGATACCAAGATGGCGGCGCTCGGTGGCGGGAAATACGAGATATGGCTCCGCGAACGGCGGTGATTTTGCGTGTTTTAAAGCTGTTTTCTCGCCCTGCGCCACTGACAAATTAATTTTTTTCAGGCACCTTTAGCGCGTTTTCAGCCAAACCATTTTGATACAGCGTAGATTAGGCGTTGCAGATAACGAAATGCGGGGTTTCCAAAAACCGATTTTTCTCGTGATTTTCGCGATCTGATCCCCGCGTCCCCCCTTAACTGTTGGAACTCTATAGGAAAATTCTATAAGCAGTAAAAATAAACACAATAGAATTCTATCGAACAAGGCCAAAAGGCTTTCTATAAAAACACATTAAAATTTTTGTAAGGGTGCATAGAGACACGGTACGACTTTATAAGAGTACCTTAGCAGGCGTTGCTGTTCCTTATAAATCTTATTGCTTTATTTTGCAGAGATTCCAATTTGTTAGCGTCACAAGAAACGTAGGGAGACCAGACAACGGACGTATATTCCAAAATTGTCCTGATTATTGTTTTGTATGCACTTAGTTTGTATGCCTTTTGTATGCCTTATTAAGCTATACCCAACAGTTTACCTTCATGGTCATGAACTAGTAGCTGTTCACTCTCATGAATCATGAAGATAGATAGATAGATAGATAGATAGATACTGTCAAAGTGGCAAATGTTCACCAAGAAATGCTTCGCATTTAAAAATCATCCTTAGAGTAGGTGTAATGGCTCGAATAAACGCAATTTTCTATGGGTGTCTCCATCAGAGATATGTATAGACGAGAAAGCACCCTTAAGGATGAATTTTTTGTGTGTGTCAGGTTCAATTGAACGTGCAATGGGCCCCCAGCTGCTCTTCGTTTCACTGGCCTTGTGTGCTCCGCTGGTGTCAGGTAAGAAATGGGGGTGCGGTTGGCGACTGGTACATCAATCAGATTGTCGTGGCAAGAACAAACATGAGGTCTGCAGAAGATATTTGCATGTGTAAATAAACATAGCATTTCGTAAGAAGCACTCTATAGCTAGAATTTAATTGGCGCAATGTAACGAGTGTTACTCGGCGCAGTCAGAGGCAGTAAACAGTTCCATTGAGAGATGCTGCGAAGAAAAGTGAATTTTTAGAAGTATTAGTTTTGTCTCTATGAACAGTCAACAAATAAACACGCTGGTATCTCGTTCACCGGTATCTCAGTGGCGTCAGGTACGATTGAGGACCAAATGAGAAGTTTATATATTTATGTAAAATAAATCTCACGAGTATTTTTCTTGCAATTGTAATGCTGGGGTATCATAGCCTTTCATTAGATTGGTTGAAAATTCAGGTGAGCGATAACTAGAAGCAATGAAACAAGCGACCTCGCGTTCAACTCCTTCGAGTGCCCCAACGTTATGCTATTGGTCCTAAAAAAAACAACCCTATGTAAAGATGAGCCGCAGGTGCGTACCATGAGCACCAAAGCATCTTGCGAAGGGTTACTGAACAGATTAGAAAGTGGATCGCACTTAAGAGCGAAAAAAACTACGATATTGTCTAGAAGTTCGCATTTTTATGCTCTGCACAAAACGGAGATGTAGAATGCAGATTTTGCATGATTTCATATTTTAATTCACGAAATACCTCGGCGTAACCACGAACATGAGCAGCATTTTCCCTAATGCTGTGCCATATAAAGGATCATCTTGACGGATTATTAAATTCGCTTTATTTTAATTGGTAGCCGCAATAATAAGTTATTATAAACCACTAGGATGCAAGAAAGCTCACGTTAGAACTCACTGCGAAGAGTTACTTGTTTTTGTATGTTTGCTTAACTTATGCTAGGAAAAACTATCAATTCCTTAAGGAAACTATTGCTTACATATTGTTTGTGGAAATGTGTTGAAACTCTCTAACTTCAGGTGAAAAAATGTGAGAACAAGAAGATGTGCACATTTAAAGTGGCAATATATAGGGTATTTTATTTTAGCTGCACCAAACCTTTCAAAATTGGAAAAATATATATCTTGGTCAGGTCATGTTTACCATTCGAGTGTACGGATTGGCAGCCTCTAAATACAGAGCAATAATAATAATAATAATAATAATAATAATATTACAGAACTGTCAGCACTTCCACTGGGGTGGTGTGGAAGACCAGCGAAGCTGTACTATGGTGGGAATTATGTATGTCCAATTATGAATATTAAGACGTGATGTTGTAGTTGGTTATTTCAACTATTAAAGAATTAGAAATCTATATGATCCCGTAGTTTTCATTTATTTAGTGACCACAGGGACCATGGCCTGATGGTCGATACGGTACACCGCCATATGGTGTACGGCAACGTGCACGTTCTTCATAAACCCGTCACCAACGCCGCACGCGTTCGGTGCGAACACAGACGCTCTTTTTGCGGCCAGTTTCGTTTTCAAGGAGCCTGCCAAGGGGAACGAATTGTTCGCGTAGCTCGCCCATGCACTCCGCTATTCATAATTTGATCGATGGGATAGGTAGTGTCGAGGACGGGCGCCAAAAAACTCATTTTCTGTAGCCACCTATTGTTGATAATTAGACAGTTTATTACCGTAACTTCACTAATTACGCACGTAAGTGCAGAAATTGCTCTGTATCTAGAGGCCGCCAGTCCTTACACTCGAATGGAAAACATAACGTCGCCAAGATTTATATTTTTCTAATTTTAAAAATTTGGTGCAGCTAAAAAAACATACTGTAGAGTAAATCTTGTGTATCGCCTCAGTGCACGACACCCAGTGTCCTTATAAGCGAATATAAGTCGAAAATATCAATGACTCGTTCACCGTTTTCATCCCGATTCTGATTTTGCCGGAAGATGCTAATATTTTCATTCTGCTTATCGTTCCTTGCTATTCCTAAGGCAATGTGGAATGGGGAGAAGGTCTCATCAACTGGGAAAGGCAAGACACAGATGGTGACTTGCAACAGGGTGCCACGCCAAGTACAGCAGATAGAGCAGACGAAGCACCGGTTTCTCCAGCAACAGACTCATCGACGACAAGGGGGAATAGCGGAAATTCTGAAAACGACGTTAACTCGAGAAGGAAGATATTGAACATTCAGCATGGACCAATGTCATGGTCAAGAGGGGAAACGTTGATCCGAGCGGAGCTCATAACTGAGAAAGAATTCCCAAACCCAACCAGTACCAAACCCAGCGCATCCCCATCCAGCTAAAGGAAGGAAGAGTGTTTTCATGGATCAGTTACCTGCTGCGAGTAACTGCAACAAACGCCAAACACCACCGACCTCATGACCTAGATTTGCCATTTAAACTGTAGCTACGCTTTGAACGCTTTCTTGCTAAGGTAAAGAGCGTACTCACTGCTTTAAGAAAGAATGGAAAATTACATATATGGGCGCGGTTAGCTATGCTTGCAATGAATGTTGGGTAAAAGGTGCCTGCTGCTGAATAAATTATAACAGCATAAAAATATTGCTTGTTTCATTCGCTTTTTTCTCTCTCTACTTCGAGAGTTCTTATCTCTGCTTTGGAGATAATGAAATCTCACAGATGCCTGCAAGTTATAGGTGCATGCATTTTCCTATGTAAAACTTCATAAGGGCGTTGTTTTCCGGCCAACGGCAGTGCCTAGGCAACAAATGAGCACGAGGTCACGTGCAGTATACCCGGTCTCAGCATCGTCACTACAACTACAGATGGAATGTAATAAATAATCGCACATGCAGATTTAGGCGTGCGTTAATGAACCTCAAGTGGTCGAAATTATTCCGTTGATCTTCATTACTCTGTCGCTCATAGTTGGCCACATGTTTTGCGATCTCAAACGCATTATTTTATTCATTTATAGCTTACACCGAAGTGACGGCCATATTTTGCCCGTGTAATGCCTCTAGAGATGCAATAATGGTATAGTTAAGTTTCCCTCCGTGGTCGTGGGGGTGTCGCCGTTCGAGTTCAGGCCGTTGCTGGTCTGTCGCTCCTGATGGCACCCTTGTTGATCCGGGCTCCTAGCCCTCACTCTTCCGTTCGTTGTCAGGCTACACGTTGCACACAAGGCTCGCAACAACTCCTCCGTATGTACACGTTTATTTACATATCTACATTTCGCCAAAAGCTTGCGGAGTCATCGACTCCAGCTCTCTCATCGCTATCACATCGCTCTCCCCCAAAACAGCGCCGGATTCCCCCTTTTAAGCAATTCGGTTCACACTAAAATTTCATTCCTCCGCCCCTCGGCAGCGTAGGTCGGAGCACTCTCACACTCACAAACAGTTTTACAAGCATACACTGTCACGACCCAATGGTTAGCTCAAATCAGCCCAACAGTTTTCTTTCAGCCACTCCTATTGGTTCATTTCGCTCTTTCCCGTTTTCCTCTGGCCAACCCTTACATTGTAGCTTCACTTCAAAGCAAACACGCGCAAACCAAAATAAACAAACTAGTAACACAAAAACAGCGTCAACAGAGTACACAAGCAAAAGCCAGGAAAAGAATTTCCCTTCCATTTTGAATCCCCTTGTTACCCGGCCCATGCACTCGAGCAAGCCGCAAACTAGAGGATGCGCCGCGAAATTGCTTGAACACAAGTGGCGGCTTGCTCTATGCGACGACGACCGCCTGAGCAACGCGACTCCCATCTGCCCATTAGCCTCACAAGGAGCGCTGCCGGCGCGTACCCTTTTATCCTTTGTCCATATCCCCCGACACCATGGGTGGGGGGGCGAGAACAGTGACGATCGGCAAGTGACGCGTTTGTCGGCACCCGTTTGCCGTGGTTGACGGTTCAAAACATCCTGCACATGTGGTCCATGACCATCGGCTCATCGGCGCGCGGCACTCCCCGGGCCTATACACACATATGGAAACGTTTCTGTCATGTCCTCCTATGCCCGTTTACATGCACACCAGTAAAATATCCAAGTAAAGGTCAGTCGAACTTAACAGGTATCAAGAAATGATCACAAAACCCCGTAATTTATTTATTACACACTTCACGTCGGTTAGGCCAAATTCTCATGATGCATCACATTTCTAGTAACACTCCTGATGCAGCAGCTCGAAAGTTAAACTACTTGTCGACCACATGCATGGGAACCTGTCAAACTGGTGGCGCAGCCTGTTCGGCACATTTTCGACCACTGGGCTACCGAAGGCCCATAGATAAAACAGGCTTTTTTTTATCTAGGGACCTTAGCGCTATCGTCTCTATACCGTCCTTCTACCACTACCAATTGACTAAAGGCCTGCACGTATGCATGTAACCTCTCGACAGATTCACCCCAGAACACAGCAACCGCAGCTCTTTCCCGCCCTATGTGCACAAAGCACATTATGCTTTGCTTGAGTTTGGTGTATTTTGATTAATATTCATTCATGATTAAAAGTAGAACAGCCGAGCTCGTGGATGGCGGTACGTACTATATGTGTAACCACGTATGGCGACCATGATGAATGTGAAGCAAGAAGGCTTCCTGTCCTGCGCTTAGGTTTCCTGCGATCGCTGATATTTAGCGTTTCACAAGGGTACAGACTGTACACTTTAGTCACTTTTTTAAAAATAAAAGCTAGAAGAGTCCGATATTGTACACCACTTACTATTGGATGCCACGACAGCGTAACTGTACTTCTTGCTTTTTAATATAGGGTCCATTCGCTTCTAGCACAAAGTGTTGTACAACATCACAGGCAAGCAGTGCTCTTAGGGGTATGCTCACTATACGTACAAAATCCAAGAGATCACCGACAGCATGATGTTTGGAAAGAGACGGATACTTATTTTGCGCAGGTCCTGAGTCTACGTGCTGGCGGAATAGTTCAAATCAACAGTATTTCTAGTGGGCTCGACATGAAGACTCCACAATGTTCAGGGGGAGTGGTTTGCGCAGACAACACTCCCTGTAATGTAGGCTAAATATCGCTGCAAGTTCACAGCCTATGGAGTGTGTTAGGACAACCCTGGTAGCAGGGGCATGCGGAGTTTTTTACGTTGTCTAACGTTGGTCGTGGAAAGTGCGGGTGTTTCTGCATCTGCACTAAAGCGTGACTTCTGCTGTTGTAAAGTGTATTGTGGGAAAAGAGACAAGTTTAGTTGATCTTACAAGTTACGCGGTTTTTGCAGGAGTGAATAAATCGGTCCTTGCGGTTTGAAATTCACACATTCTTTGTTCTGATAATGCACGCGCTAACGCGAAGGTGTGAGCCCATTGACTTCACAGTGCATGCACAGCAGTTTTCCAGGGACGTAGTTAGATGGCACGACACGTAACGTAATCTGGAACTAGAAATTGTTAGCGCCGGAAAAACACGTGCGCTTTCTTCATTTCCTTAATTTCACGGTTCCTCGGTTCAGTGGTTCGCGGTTGACTTCAGAATTGGCTTCAACATCGTAACCAACTAACACTTTGATGATAAACTGTCATTCCTCACGAGATTTGAGGAGTGAGAAGTGTGGAAGTTCAAAAAAAAACGGTAAATAGGAAATGATACGGGGAGCTGTTTTGTTCTTCGCCGATATGTCGTAATGTCACTTGTGAGTAAGAATCTGTACATGAGCGCTGTCTTGACGGCATCCAATCAGACAGCCTTGAGCTTTATTAGGACTGTGTTTCATGCCATCAGCAAAGAATTGCCCCGTGTTCTCCACCAAGTCTGTGGTGACAAAGTTGGCGCCCCGGTGTTTATTGCACTGAGCAAAGCTAGGGGGGTTGCTTTTGATAATCGAGCTCGTTGCAAGTAGGGTGCGAGCTGCTGTTACTGAGAGGTATATCTGATGTCACAAAATACAGGAAGTTTATGTGCGGACGCCGCAGAGTGGCCACCGGCCGGTTACATGTATGTACTGACTAGCTGAAGTATCTGCACTGTTGCAAGACGCAACTTCGTCGTTTTTACAGCGTAAGCTGTTATGGTCTCAGTCCAATAGCCGTTCGGGTTGGCAATGGTGTCCACCGCTGCTTCCGCCACCGGTGTCCGGTGTCCGTATCCTCTATCGCCTGAAATGTGAAAAAATACCCAGTTACCACCAGGCTCGAACCCGAGCCCACTGCGCGGGAGTCAGCTACTCTACCACTGAGCCAGGCCAGTTTTTTTAACATGGGTATTTATTACAATGAATCAAATAATGTATGTACAGGAACTATTTACAGTAATATGAGCACGAGGTGGTCAAAAGCAATCACAGGTCAATGAGCAGCACATATAAAGAAAACGTCACACAAAGCAACTCCTTCCATCACAACGAAAACTTGAAAGGTGAAGTTAAACACCGAATCAAAAGTGGATACTAATCCGGCTGACATTCTTCTTGGTCGTAAATTTACTTTAAGTGCGTCATCACTTGACCGAAATGCGATCTTGGGGAAATTGTTCTTTCAGAATTTCGGTCTCTCATACAAGTTTTCCATAGGTCATGCAAGCCTATCAGTAAAAACATATCGAATGGTACATCATCCCACGGAGCAACAAGAGCACGCCAGCGCTTGCTAGCATGCATCGTAAAAACTCCCTATAAACGCACCTTAGTGCGCGAGGAGACATGGTGATGATGGTAATGATTTATTGGCTTCCCCTTTGAAACGGGGCTATGACAAATTGCCTGCTTGATTTAATCAGGTATGCTATCCATGTTTTTATTTACAATTTCTGTATATTTCCTTAATATGTTTTTTCCTTAAAAATCTGCCTTGTACCGCTACCTATGACTGTAAAAGATCCGGTCGTATCAACCTCATCCCGCTTTTTTTTTCACCAATACACGCGTGTGACGTGCGCGCCGCGTAGCGTCAATGCGTGCACATTTTGCATTGCAGTTTTATATTATTACACCAGTTAGAACGCCATGTGGCAGATGCACAGGTAGCGGTACAAGGCAGCTAAAGAAAGTTTGAGGAAGAAAAATAAGTTTAAAGACATGAATACAAGAATGCTAGAAAAAAGATATAAAGTGTACTGATTAAGTCAAGCTGGCTAGGTGACCATAAATCATCATCATCAGCATCGTATCGAGCCACTAGTCTTGCGAAGTGGGATGCGCGCTGTGTAGTGTGTATACGTGCACCCTTTGCATTGGAGTAGCAAATGATTACACCAGGTGGCACGCCATGTAGAAGTTGCATATGTAGCATTACAAGATAGGCAGACAAGTCTTGAGGAAGAAAAAGAAGATTATGGAGATGTATAAATATTGATATAATGAAAAACATGTATGGTATGTATGGCATGCATGGCAAGCATGTATGGCAAGCAGGCTAGGTGACTGTTTGTCACCGTCTCGTTTCAAAGGTAATGAAATTATATCATCATCATCATCATCATCAGTAGCATCGTATCGTGCCATTTGACACGCGATGTGACATGCGTGCCGCGTAGCTTGGATACTTACAAAGTGTGCATTGTAGCTCTGTTATATTCTACCACGTGTCCCGACGTGTAGTAGTTGCATACAGCAGTTGCATGCTGCATGTAGCTGCACCTGGTTCAAGCAGGCTAGGTGACTATTTGTCACCACCCCGTTTCGAAGGGGATGAAAATAAGCCGTCATCATCATCATCAACAACAACAGCAACGTACCGTGCCACGATCCAACGTATGTGACATGTGCGGCTCGTAGTCTGGATACCTCTTCGGTACACGTTATTGCACCTCTTCGCAAGGGACGAACCACTACTCAAGAAGCGAGTCGTAGAGCTACGCGCGCGGCTGCAACCAGGCAACATCGGGCTCCGTAGACCACTGTGCGGAGCTCAATCCGCAGCTCACCGTCGACGCCCGGTGGACAGTTCAGATCGTGCTCGTGAAACGACGCGAAGAGACTTCGCCGCGAACACCCTGTAGTGCGTAGTGCCAAAAATGGCGCTACACTTGAGCTGCTCCTCCAGCATACGCTGGGACTGGGATTTTTTTTTTTTTCAAGAATAAGAAGTGCGTCGTTAACGCGTCCTGCTTTTAGCACCTATACCATAGCTTGCTTTTGGGGGCCCAAAAGCTAGTATGAAGCCCAAATATTAAGAGATATCAAGGAAACTCTTTATTGTCATACGCTAAAATACTAAGAGGTCTGAGAACTGCTTTAAAGGTACCTTTTAGACGACATTATATGCACAGGTTTTACGTGTCATTTATTGTTTTATTACGCAGTACCGACCTGCGCACATTGGTACTACATGGCAGTCCCCCGCTTTTCGTTCACCGTCCTCTACTTGTGAAGTAGGCGCTGGCAACAGCAAGCACAGAATGGCCAGTAAAGATCAATGATTCGCAGCCGCTAGTCAGGATCACGCTGATATTTAAAATAATACCAGTGAAACTAAATAGGTTTGAATCGTACCATTTAAGAATGATCATTACAGGTCATTAAATAACAAGTAGCAGAAGCTTAGTTGACATCTATTAAGCTCGAAATATCAGCGGAGTTGCGCTTCATATGAGGATATGAAACGTATAAATAATTATGACCATTTCAGCTTAGTTTGCTCGCGAAAGCTCACCTCTTCAGAGGAATGAGAGACATCCACGTTCACCAAAGCACCACCGCACATTTCTCTACTCCTAAGTCCACTCTTGGTGATCGGTCGTGATCACGAGGGGCCTCTATAGAACACCAAAGTTTGCATATCTGTTTCAACGCCGCGGGAAGGCACCCGATTTCGTGGTGTTTCACGACGATACACCATGGATCCGTCCTGAGAAAGGCTTCCCGAACAACAAAGTCACAAAGTTTATTTTCAAAGTATGTCTTCGCTATAAGTATGTCTTGGTAGCCAGTCTTGCACAGAACACCACATGTGGGAAGACATCGGCCAACTTTTCTTGTGATGGCGGTAGCCAGGCTAATTACTACTCATATGGCCTCAATCGACCTCTCACACAAGCATTTGAGTGAAAGGTTTGTGCTGCCGTTTGCTGCGTCTGGGCCCTTGCATCAAGGGACACGGTGAGGCGGCTGAGCCACTGGCAGTGGCACATTTTAATCGATTATCCACTTGTACAATGTTTCATAGTCATAGCCCACATCGCGGTCCATATTGATTCATTTTGTGTCTATATATTTTAAGCCATTTACGAAGAATGCGTATAGGCCTCCATACAGCCATTGTACCATTGTCATTTGTCATCACTTCATAGACTGCCTTACGCCATTTTTCTTGGCGCTCTTTAGCCATTCCTGGCCCTTGCGCCAATAAAACCCATATATCATCACCATCATCATCATTTGTGGCCGTTTGTCACATCATGCTGCCGTTTGCTGCAGCATATGTGGTGGAGACAACACCGCCCCCCCCCCCCCCCCACTCACGAATATGAGCTCGTACACCCTTTCCCGTTCGCCAGTACAAGGTAGCCCACCGGAGATATCCTGTGGTTAATCTCGTGTTTGCATTTTTTTCTACTATGTCTCTTTCTCTCTGTGAACATCGCTGACCATGGCTGCTAAGGAATAACTAAAGCACACGAAATAAACGAATTACGCGCCTGGAGACGGCATCAAACCTTGGCCGTCGGTAACCAGGCATGTTGGCAAGCAGGTGAGGGCAGACTTGCAACCAAGATTTACCTTAGGGCATACTCCAATTCTCCCATTCAAGCACACGTATAACGCAGAAATGCTTTCATGATACCAAGGCTGAACCGATTTGAATTATATGTGGTGCATTTGCGAGATAAAAATTAATTCTAGCGACCCATTTAGCACAATTTCAGTTTAGCCTGTGGAATTTTGATATGTTTAAAGAAAATTAAATGCAAATCCGCAGCTCTACACGCAAATTACAAATCACTTGTTTGTAAAGCCATCTCTTAGAGCATCTAAAGTGGACCAAATTGATATATATGAATTCACAGTTTACGGTAGCTTGTTACAGCGTTTACAGAGCTCTTGCAATTTTCATACTGCCAGATTTGTGGTATACAGTCTGTTTCATTTTTTACATCGAATAGTTTGGACGCGAAACGCCTTTGAAATCGGTCAAACGCTGCCGCTTGATAAAACCGCATGGAACGAAAGCATCCTATATTAATATCGCTAGTACCTTTACAACCGTTAATACCTAACGCGCCTTACTTTCGGATGGGTGTGCAGAGGAAAGAAGCCGTTACTCGATCATGCATGTCCCATGTGCAAAGAAGGCACCATTATCACGCCGCGCATGGCACAATCGTAGCTAAATCAGGCTCTCACTGGGCGTACAGAGAGGCAAAGCTGGGCAGCAACTTCATTCAACATTAGCAGGAATAACTCATTTAATTCAAACTTGCGCTCATCAGGAGTTGTAAGGCCTATGAATGTGCAGTTGTTTGCAGAAATTTCACGCTTGCACGGTGACGGTGACTCCACAATCGTCACGCAGCGTCCAGAAATGGCGTGAAGAGACTGGGCAGCTGTACCGAGGGGGGCCGATTCGCGCCCACCTCTTTTGACCACGGCTGGCCGACTTCGAATAAGAAGCGACCACGATTGCAAGCTTAGACCGTAGGTCCCCCACAAGCTGGATCATATGTTAAGCATTAAAGCTTTCTTCACCCTGAATAAATGTCCTGTGCGCTACTTCTATTTCGTTGTGTATATGAAAGAAGGAATTACTCGCTAATGCATATCTCGCAATGCGCAGATGTCACAATTGTCTCGCCACGCATGACGCAATCAGAGCTAAATTTAGTCTCAGTGACGGCGTATAGTGAGGCGTGGCCCCGCAGTTCGTTTCTCCATCCGGGCAAGAATTGTCACGTAAAGAGAGCTAACTACGCCATACTATTTAAGAGTTATGAAACTGGTGCTGGTGTTCAGCGGGTGTTTTAAGGCCTAGAAGTCTGCAATTTGTTGCAGAAACTTCATCCTTGCTTGCCTATATGATGCCCCTAAGTTCGACACGCGTGGTCCAGAAATGGCGTTAAGAGACTCCGTAAGCAACACAGGGATATCTAGAACATTCGACTATGGCGGAAGGCATCCGTCTCCATAGGCAGTGCAAGCGCAGGAGGTTGAAGTAAGCACCGGAGCCCTAACCATTTGCGAGTGTGGCAAACTCGAGTGTTCCAGGGCGCCTCGGGCTCCACCAGAAGGGGGGCGGGGGCATTTCTTCGCCCTTACAGCCCAAACACATTCCACAAAAGAAACGCGTCTGCTACGAATGGGAGCGAGCAGGATTATGAAATCGGAGCGTAGGACCCGTACTCGCTGTAACTTAAGTTAGACATGTACAATTTCTAATGGGTGACTACATGTAACTTGTGTATTTGATTACATCCTCTCTGTACCCTAGTGCATATACACCCTCTGCAGCAGGCACAATACGTTTCACGCACGCCACTGTAGCTGCGTCGCTGATACAGTACGCAAATAAAAAGAAAACTACAAAATTTTCTCGAATCCCTTCACGACAGTTGAATTATCTGCCCAAGGGAGGTAACACTTGCAAAACTACTCTAGTCAATGTATTCAAATGTAATGTAATTACACTACTGAACTAATTAGTTACAAACATTACGGCACATGTTTACATCGATAAATTCTAGGGAACCGTCATAAAAGCCTATAGGGTGCTGTTACGTGAAGCTATTCTAAACGGTTTCTACTTCATTTCTGCAACTAGCGATCCTAAATGTTACGAGCTGCCCCCATTTCGCCTGTCGCTGACGCAACGTCATGAAAGCCGCGAAATCGGGCGGTGGTCTAGTGATTTTAATTAAAGATAGCGTTAAGGCAGTTTTGCTGGCCGACGTTGTTAACCTCTAATGCCTGCGTGTCAAAATTTCTTGCTGGGGTCAGAGTTTTACGTATGTTATACGCTTTTTTTGTAGACCTCCGGATGCCGCACCAGATATACTAGAGAGACTACACATAGAAATGTGCATGCATGAAAGCAATGAAATTGTTCTGCTTGGCACTTTTAACGTGCCGAGGGCAGATTTGGAATGCGTTGTTGGCAGTAGTCAAGAGAGAAAGAAAGAAAGGAGAAGCGTTGTGCGTCGTATCGAGGACAGGTACCCAATAAGTGCAGTAGTCAACGTAACACGTTTACATTATGTTTGAAATTACGTTCTGATACAGCTTGATACAGGTAGTCTTGTATCACCAAGTCGTGTACAAAATGCATTCAGGCTGGTGTTAGGTTTGATATCCATCAGTCGAGATTTCTCCGATTACACTGTGAAAGTCGAGCAAGGGTTCTCAGATCACATCTCGTAAACATATCGTTACCACTAACTAGTACCACTAGATGAGTATAAATACTCCTCTGCGCTCTACTTAGTAAATGTTTATCATTGCAATGACGCAATCATTGTCGAATACATGCAAACCCGTAGGGTTGATTTCGTTGGCATCATTGTTCAATTACGTCAGAACAAATTCAAGGAAATGTGCTACTATTATCTGGCTAACTTCATCCCGAACAAACGGAAGAAAGTTAACCAACAAATGCGTTGGATGAATCGGGACATCATTCACCTTAAAGGGACACTAAAGGCAAATATTATTTCAACGTGGACTGGTAAAATATCATACCAGAAACCTCGAACGCTTGTTTCGTGCAAATAAAATACTTATTTTAGGAGAAAAGTCTGTCTGAAGCGTCCGCGTACCTCCAACGCAATTCAAATCGCCCGCTCGAGCGCGGAGTGGTGACGTCATGGCCATATAGTGACGTTTATTATTTATTTATTTATTTATTTATTTATTTATTTATTTATTTATTTATTTATTTATTTATTTATTTATTTATTTATTTATTTATTTATTTATTTATTTATTATACCTCAAGTGCCCCAGACATGGGGTATTACATGCTGGATGGCCTTAGTTTAACAAAATAGTGATTCGAGAGCAGCCTTGAAATGAAGTGCGTCGGAGTGGTGCATGACGTCGCCAGACAGACCGTTCCAGTTCCTTGCAGTTTTCACAAAAAATGATCGTAGATGGGAGGTAGTCTGCGCCGGGGGAAAATACACGGCTTTCCCGTGGTTAATGCGGCTGGACCGACGATGAGCTGGTAATATAGCTGAAATCTGGAGTGGTCAATGATAGAATTTGTGAAAAAGACACAGTCGAGAAATATGACGTCGTGATTTTAGATTAGTAAGACCAGCACGGGTTTTTAGTTCAGACACGCTTGCACGATAAGAATACTCAGAGTAAATAAACCGGGATGCACGGTTTTGAACTGATTCAAGTGTATTAGATAAGTTATGTTAATGAGGATCCCAGACAGAGCATGCATATTCTAATTTAGGGCGGACATATGTAACATAAGCTAATAATTTTACTGGTGGGGGAGCAAGTCTTAGGTTGCGGCGGAGAAAACCAAGGGTTCGATTCGCAGCATTGGCTATGTTAATGACATGATGTGACCAAGTTAGGGTAGTTGAAAAGGTTATGCCGAGGTATTCATATGAGTCAACGGATGATATTTCAGAGCCGTATATAATGTATTTCCCTGACTGGTGAGGCTGTCTGCAATGGAAAGTATTAAAAGACATCAACCATTCGTTACACCACAATTCAATGCGTGTTAGGTCATTTTCAAGCAAATCTATGTCTGAAGTGTTAGTTATGCGTCGATAAACTACACAATCGTCTGCGAACAATCGAATATTAGAAGATATCTCAGTAGGAAGGTCATTAATGTAAATTAGAAAGAGTAGTGGTCAGAGAACTGTGCTTTGTGGTACACCCGAAAGTACAGAGGATTATTTAGGTGACTGCGTGTTATCAAATACGAACTGCTGCCGGTTAGTGAGAAAGCTACGTATCCAGTCTAGTACAAATGGAATAATGTTGAGACGGGAAAGTTTTAGGAGTAGCCGTTGGTGTGGAACTTTGTCAAATGCCTTTTCAAAGTCTAAGAAAATGGCATCTACAGGTATGTTGCAGTCGAGGTTAGAACTTAGATCATGAAGAAATAAAGCTAGTTGAGTATCGCATGAAAGACCTTTACGGAAGCCATGTTAAACAGGATGAAATAGGTTATTGGATACGAAAAGTTTACGATGTGAGAGTAAATAACATGTTCCATTAGTTTGCAACAAACACTGGTGAGTGAAATGCGACGATAACTAGTGCAAAACGATGGAGGACCTTTTTTGCGGACTGGAACAATTTTTCCTACTCTCCAGTCTTGCGGCTCCACTCCTGATAACAATGACTGCTGAAAAATAGCACATAAAATCGCACTCACATTTGTTTTGGTGTTTTTTAGCATTTTGGCACTTATTTCATTGACACCAGACGATGATGTAAGTTTCAATGAATCAATTAGTTTCTCAATGCCGTAAGGACAAAATGTAATATCAGGCATGACTGCATGATCCAAATAAGGGAAGTGAGGTAATATGTTAACAGGTTAAATTGTGAAGACGGAAGAAAAAGCACGGTTAAGTTGTTCAGCAGTTTCGCGATCGGGAATACGATGGTTTTGTTCATCAAACAGAGCTAATGGCTGGGAGTTAATAACCCTAGTTAATTAGGGTTAATAACCTTCCAGAATTTTTCGCGGTTATTTCTTAACATAGTCGGCAGCGTTTGCGAACAAAAAGTGCGTTTTTCTTTACTGGCTAGAGCTTCATATTCTTTTTCTTCAAGGTAATATTGGAATGGAAGGGCGGACGAATTTTCGATCAGTGGGTCTTGATCGGCGGTACACACACGCACACACACACCTCGTGCTTTGTTCTCGTCGCCGCTCTTCGTAGGCGCGTTGCTCCTCGAGAGTGCGCCCTACACGCGGCCTCCCTATTACGACGGGAGAAAAGAAGAGAAATTCAAAATTGGGAACGGGAGCTTGTATTTATGGTTTTATTTATATACACGCGCCACGGGACCGCCCACCGGCGAACAGGAGAAAGGCACGACGTCTCGACGGTGCCGCCGCCCCGGGAGAGTGGCTAAAAACTAAGCACGCAATCGGTTTGAACGACGACGAAGACAGGGCGGTGTGAGGCTTTGCTCGCGCACGGAAGCCTAGCCTTGAACAGCTTCGCTGCAATAAAAGAGTGCGTACGTGTAATGACTTGTATTCATGATTGCACAAAGTGCATGCCACTGCTTCCTAAAGAACACGTTTCACTTTTACGTTATAGCCAATTACGCTGAAAGAGGGATCAACCAGTTTTCAGTTTCTGTGCGCGGGATACGCCTGTGCGTTGATAAAAGTCAGAGTGACAGGGGCGCCGACAGCGCGAACGCGCCTCGAGTGTCCGTAGAATCATTATTGCAACGAAAAGCTGTAGTTACTCCGGCGCCTTCGCCATCATTGTTTTGTCCCAGCTGTCGTCACACACACGCTGCGTCATGCATGCACACACGATTGTTGTCATGGCACAAGAGCATTGGTCCATCCGATGACACATTATTGAACCCCTATTTATTCGACTGAAACGCTTCCCACAACCTGAATTCACACAATGCGTGTAAACGGAGGCGAAATTGCTAGCCTAGTTCGGAAATTTATCATTTTATATCGTTTCTTTTTAGCGGAAGAAGGCTTTCGTTACTGGAGAAAATCAGCTAATTTCCATCGGGCCTGTTCTATGATAGCATCGTACATTCTTGAACGGGCAAGGTCGATGCACATAGGCCGCGAAGCCGCGGGAGAGAAGTGGCCCAGAACCTAATATCAGCGACGTGAACAAGTGCGGTTATGGCAGCTGTCATTCAATAAAGACTAGATTATCGGAAAACAAAGGCAGGTAAATAAAAATCACTCTTAGTGAAACTGAACACCATTTATTTCAATACAACAAAATGAAACTTTGGTCAATTTTATTAGGATGGTGGCGTGCAAAGAAAAGTCTGCGTTTCACTTCAACATTACTATCTATATTTCTTTTTTCAGCGCCCTCCAAGAAAAGGGGCATTCACGCTGCTTGCAATAACAGTGAAAGAAATAAGTTACGGTGTGCGCAAGGCCGCGCTCTTGCTTGTCTACTACTAAATAGTGTGTTTGGTTAGACTATACAGGTTTCTTTTATAGAAAAGCTGTGAGCGTAGCCGCTAATAACTGGAGTTTCAAAAGACTAGTCAGCAAAAATTTGTTAATTCAACTTTTTTTCTAGTTGTCGAGATAGAAAATTTGAAGGCAGTCGATCATAACTGAATGCACACCAGTTTTTAGATATACATAAAAGGTCCACATAATTTTAGATATTCATCATCACAGTTCATTACTAAATCCAGGGACCGTATTCCGTAACGCTACGCATTGGAACAGATTCACTCTCACGAACGCCATTGGCCGGCGCTTGGCTGTCGTCATTCCTGGTGGGCATGACTATAAATTTGCGTGTCACAATGGTTGTCAATAATCTGCAAAGCAAGCCCGTCGTCTGCTACGAGCGGAACCGCAGAAAAGTGGTTCGCTCTGACGTCCAACGAGGTAGGGAGCATGATCTCGAGGGTTGCTTTGTGCCTTCGTGCAACAGCCGGGTAGATGACAATTTGACTTTAGCGAACTTTGCTCCACCTTGCGAGCTTCCACCGAACTGACTTGCCAGACTTATATATTTGCCACTCTAAATACAGAAGTAAAGCGTGGGCGAAAAAAAAATTACCTCCTTGTTCAAATCCACTCAATATTTCGATAAATTCCCTCACATTATACTTCTATGGGCAATGTGCCAGCACCAAGGACAGCACCGCAACTACAACACTATGGCATTATTACCACTATCATGCGGTTAAACCTGTATTTAGCGAAGCACGCATAAATGTGGGAAACTTTACCTTTTACGCCAGTTCACGGCAAGTCCTACGATTATTGTGAGGGTTAACACGGAGTTTCTATTGCAACCACAAGCGAAACCAAGAGACAGTGGCACAGTTTCCGTATGAAGGTGTCCTTTATCATGAAAGAAATTGTGAATTTAATACTCAATAAGGTCATGAGGAAGAACCTTGGAGGCGTTGATTGGCACGTGACAGAGGCAATCACGTCTTTTTAATATCGCCTGGTGAAGAGCCGTCTCTGTGCTCTGAAGAAGTATGTCAATTTTCAAGATGTAGTAATTCCTGCGCGTAAATGCATGTTTTTTGGCAGTCGCCATGGAAAACTATAAAATATTCTTGCTGTAAACATCTTAGGCGCTGCGCTCTCGTGTTCGCTTACAGCATATCTAATATGGGATAATACTTTTTTTCTAAATATATATAGAGCATACAAACTTACTATTAGAAGCATTAGGCTGTCGGAATAACGGCTCGGATTGTCTGGGTAACCGCACACACAATATTGGTGGCTGTGTTTGAGGTGGTGATGGCACTGGCTGTTACAGGCGGGTTTTAGCCTGGCGGTCAAGGCGTAATATTTTTTTCAGCGATAAGTCATGTACGCGTACTTATAGCTATTCTTCCTAACTTGGCGTTGCCGACCTTCTTGTCCATGCCTCGTTTCTACCATTTCACACAACGAAATCTATATTTATGCGCATCATTTATAAATAGAGTAGCTGAAACAGAGAGGTGTATCAGTGTCTCCTAAATTGTTCCCACTGTTAGTGCCCTCGTGGCGCCGTTTCTCTGCTATTTATTCGTTAAACTTTGCCTACACGGTTGTCACACCTTTTTAACCTGCATCATCCAATGGTTGACAGACGCATAGTGCCAAACGAGTTGTGTCATTACCAAACTATGGAATCGTGAATTTGATCTGTGCTGTACTGACAAGAGAAAAAAACTACAGCAATTTTTAGTTCCCACACAATGTTATTTAAGTTTTTGGTGGTATGTTCGTTTGAGTAGTTTATTTTGGTGCTGTTTGCCTGCAGGTTGAGCACAGTTGTAGCGTAACTAGAATCTCGAGTAACGGATTAGGATAGGATGTTCTTAAGGCCTCAAAATTTATACATTTTTCGCCAAACATGGCACAAATATTCCCTAAAGAACGTAAGCTTTGTAAAATTAGTTTAACGAAAATTATCCAAGTCATTATATATTGCAAGTCTAACTGATTATGAATAATAACGTCCTGAAATTATGCGTTAAAAAAGAAAAAAACTGAACTATGTGTTACTAGAATATACGCAGTTTTGTTTTTAGTAGAACGTCGTTTGACACAAGAAAGAGCACTAATTCCAGCTGTAATGGGGACAAACACGTACACTTCGTAGTGCACTTTTTAAAACCGTCGTATTGCATTACACCCGTTGCCAAGTGGCTTGTGAAGTGCACATTCACATTCACAGGGTTACGCTTACATACAGCGTTATGTTAAACATTCGATCATAGCTGCCACTCCCGGCAACATTTAAAACAAAAAGCAAGTCATGTCTCCACATGATGACACCGTGACTGAAAAAGCTAATACGGCTTTCTGTAGCGCTGCGTCACCTTCTTTTCTGTGTTCTGTGTTTTGTTCCGCCTACGATGCACAGTACTCTGGGCACAAGTTTGCAGCCGGTGATTAACGGGGAAAACGTTCGTCGCATTTGTCGTTTAGTTGGAAAGATTGTGCAATCAGGGAGAGTCCTTGGGGCTCAGTGCACACGCTCTGTATCTATACCACGTGGCGGAAAGCCAACTCGAAAAAAAAAAAGAAGGGACCACCATTGGTGGTTCGCGAACAGCTGCGCTGGTAGTATTTGTGAATTTTGTGAATTAGATCCGAGTAGAGAGAAGCTGGAGCAGTAGTTGTGGCACCGTCCCCGCATTTTATGCTGTCGTTAGGTCGGAAATTTCCGTGTATTTCTTAGTGGCACTCCGGCTGTCATTGTGAAGAGGGATCAGGAAATTCACTTTACACGCTTACGTAGAGCCTTTTAAAACGCCTTTGAAAACGTCAGAGTTAGTGCAAATCTCTTCTTCTCCAGCTGCTGGCGGCTAGAGCGCGGTCGCGCGCGTGCTTATGTTGGAAGCAACCCTCCGTTGTTGCTGAGTGGCTATGGTTTTCAACTGCTAAAGCACGAGGTCGCGGGATTGAATCAGGGCCGCGGCGGCCGCATTTAGATGGCGGCGAAATCTGAAAAGTACCCGTGCACTTAGATTTAGGTGCTTTAGGTGCACGTTAAGAGCCCAGGTGGTCCAAATTTTGCCGGAATCCCCAACTACGGCGTGCCTCATAATGAAGTCAGCGTTTCGGAGCGTAAAACCCAACAATTATTTTTCTTTTATCACGGAAGCAATCTGCGCTGGGTTCGAAGGTTAGCCGGCAGGACATAGGTGATGGTTTCGTGCGCGCTGTGTTCTTCTGCGCCTAGTTCCTGTTAAAGCGAGAGGCAGCACGAAGGGAAATTCGCTCGCCACTGCTGCCGCTTTTCATCATAGCGGCGTTCTGACAGCGTGTGTCCGCGGTCTTCGAATGAGCTGTGTTCGTGTTTGCTTTTGTGCGCGTGGCAAAGTGCTTGTTAATTTAGTTAGTAAGCGAATGTGTACAGTAGTTCATGCTGCTTACAAAGCGACCAATAGTTTGCTATCGTAATCAGTGCTTCACCTGTCGTGCGAAACTTAGATTTTTGTATAAAATAAGGCTAGATTGCAATTTTTTAGTAGTTTTGAATTTCCATTCATGCCGACGCTAGGAAACGTTGCTACTAACTGTACAATGAACACAAGGATGTATACGCCACAAGTGCAGAAGTAGCTATACAAGAACCTTGAAATTTGCGAGAATGCCGCCTTAGTGCTCCAGAAAACACCCGAAACACCAGTCAAACTTACGTACATGTGAGACGAAAATGCTTTTTTTCACCTGAATTTTTTCAATGGAAATGGTTTCCGTCTATCCTCATTGAGAGCGTAGTCAAGCGTTCACTTATAACGACAAAGGCTGATTACTGTTTGCTACTTGCAAAAAAAAAGAACGCTGCTCTTAGCCCTCGGATGCCAACACCATGTTACGAGCGGTGGTGATTGCGAACATTCTAGAGGTAGGCGTTACATTTGTATAACATTACTGGAGTGGTCAGAGCATGCGCCATGGTAGGAAAGTTTCTTGTGATGAAGAGTCTGCGGCCCAACACAGCATCGTCCTGAAAGAAATAAAACAAAATTATATCCTTGTTGGTTCTGTCGAAACAAATGGCTGACTGAAATAGTCTTTACTGAGAATTTCGTAGTCATCGAAGAAACATTACGGCAGAACTCATCTCTTGATGACTGCCAACGCTAATGCGAATATTACTCGAGCATTGTAGCAACCGAGCATATCTCTGAACTCACCTTTATTTACATGAGTATTAGTAATTTTGGGACTTTGTCGCTTCGGCTATATGTCCTACATTCCGATATCGTCCAACTTTGCTATGGCACTCGCCTGCCAAGGTCGCCCATGAGCATGGAGGTACGACGACGGCTGTATGACGCCGACGCATTGACGATCGAATTACGAAGAATGAATGATGTCGATGGAACGACAAAGGCGGTATAACGACGACCGCGTGACGACAAAGAAATGTAGATTAACAAATTATGCGATGGTCTAACGCCAACAGCATGAGGACGACCACATGGGGGCCATTAGATGACGACTGCATCCAACGACGATAGCACGATGACGGCATAATCACGATTCAATGACGACTGTTTGATTACAATAGAATGACGACGAAAGATTGACGTCGATGGAATGACGAAGGCGGTTTGACAACGGCAGCTTGACAACTGTGCGGCGACAGTGGCGTTATGACGAGGGCATGACGAGCGTCGCATGACAAAGCTGAAAGGACAACAATACAACGAACGCCGAGGCATCACGACCAGGAACGTGCGTACCAAGTGGCCCAACCTATTAGACAACTTGGATCACTGGGTTGAAATAGGAGACAGCATGACGAGAGTCCGATCATAAAGCCGGAATGACGGCGATTGTACGACCACGACGCCATCACGATGGTGGTGCGACAGGGGATGCACGACAACTCTATGGCAACGATAGCCTGAAGACGACTGCATGAAAAAAGTCGGAGAACAAAGCTGGAATAAAGAAGATGCAACGACCACGAGCCCACACTTAGTGTCCCAAGCTATTAGACAACTTGAACCACTACGTTGGGGTAGAAGGCGTGAAGACAACGGCACGACGAGAGCAAGATCGCGAAGCTACACTGCCATGATTTTACGACCATGACGGCTTCACGATGGTGGTGTGACAAGGAATGCATGATGACTGTATGACGACGACGGCGTGACGGTGAAGGCATGACGACAGTCGGATGACAAGGCTGGAACTAAGATGATTCTACGACCACGACAGCATCAGGGCCACGGGCCATTACTTAGTGACCCAAGCTATTAGACAACTTGGCCCAGTGGGTAGAATAGAAGCCGTGACGAAGACAGCATGACGGCAGTAAGATGACTGAGCTGGAATGATGATGATTGTACGACCACGACGATATCACGACAATGGTGTGACTCGGAAAAGCATGACGGCTGTATGACGACGTTGGCCAGACGACGAAGGCATAACACGAGACGGATGACAAAGCTGGAACCAGGACAATGCAACGACCACGACGGCATTACGACCACGAGCAAATACTTAGTGGCCCAAGACAACTTGGGCCAACGGTTCGCGGTGGAAGGCGTGACGACGACAGCATTGTAGTGTGTGTAGTGCGTGAGAAAATGCCGCGGTTGGAAATTTGAGACACGGACATTGAAAAACTACGGATGGGTAGTCATACAACTCCGCTGTAACAACATGTGTATAAAAACAAACGCCGTTGGTTCTCTTGGGAAGTCAGGAGGCGAGCGCGGGCAATTTCGCCTGTTTGGGCTGCCCTGGTGATGGCGTCAAGTGCATATTCGCTGGTCTCTGCTGCGGCGGATGGAAGGGATGGATCCAGTGGCAATGTGGGTTCTCGGCCGAACAACAGAAAGAACGGGGAATAACCGGCAGTGTCGTGAAGCGAAGAATTGTAAGCAAATATGACATAGGATAGGAAAAGGTCCCAATCAGTATGGTCGAACGAGGCATACCTTGCAAGCATGTCTGTCAAGGTTCGATTCCGACGCTCCGTGAGACCATGGCAATGTGGGTTCTCGGCCGAACAACAGAAATAACGGGGAACTGGCAGTGCCGTGACAAATGTGACATAGTGTAGGGCCAGCTTCTAATCAGTATGGTCGGCCGAGACATACCTTGCAAGCATGTCTGTGAGGGTTCGAATTCAGACGCTCCGTGAGACCGTTACTCTGTGGATTCCAAGATTTAGTCAGTTTGTGCCTGCCCGAGCAGGACTGCGGGGTGTCGGCGATGACTTTAGAAAGTAATGTCCGACCACAGCCCGTGAGCAGTTGGTGTGGAGCTCCATGCTGCAGAATCACGTCGCGTAAAAAAAAAATCGGCGACATCTGTGGCACCGACATCACCAGAGCAAGAGCTGTGGTGATGGCGTAGCGCGTGGCGTATTCTGTCGCCACAGCTACTCACTTGTTGTCAGATGTTGATAGAGGGAAAGGGCCAAGTAATTCTAAGCCAACGCGAAAGAACGGCACCGAAAGAATGTCGAGCGGTTAAAGGCACCCGGCTGGGAGTGTTGATGGTGTTTTTCGGCGCTGGCATTTCTCACCCGCCGCAACGTATTTCCGGACGGAGCGGGCAAGGCCTGGCCAAAAGGACGTAACACTTTCCTGTTGATTGCAGTCATTTTGAGTGATAGATCCAAACCTTTAATTCGAATCACCCATTAGGGTATGCATGTGTTTCTTTCACAATTTGCAGCATGAGTTAAACTGAAAGTGTTCGTGACGCATATTTTTGTATTTTGAATATCTTTTGATAGTGAGAAATGAGAGAAAGACCATTCTTAACACTCAAAGAATTCTTCTGACGAATATATTGACGCCTGCAAGTTAGTCGACAAGGGGAAGGAATTCGGGGCGGAACAGCCCTACCTAGGGAGGAAATGTCGGGAGTCAGTAGAAGCAATCTCCAAAATGCGAAAACCACATGACCCCTTCTTGTTGATATTTCCCGGCTTAGTGACCAGCAGTCACGAACCCTCCTTGAGTTAATCAGGTATGCTATATATGCTTTTAATGTAGTATTTTTATTGAGCTAGCAGTTATATGGACACTCCAGGCGGATTTGTGCCGTCGCCGTCCCCGTGATGTTCCGTATAAAGTCCAAGGGCAACAAAATCATCGAGAGGAGATGTAACGTTAAAGTGCGCGAATGGTCACTAAGACGTGGAAGGCAGTAGTTTATATTGAATACGAGTCCTGTATTCGTTGAATAACTCTAATTTAGCGCATTAGACGAATCAGACGTAATTCGTGTGGGTCTCGTCACTAGCTGTCTGAAATGGAAGCATGTGCACACGTTTAAGAAGTTATGGCACTGAGTGCAAATAGGGTTAACCTCAGGAAAAGCGCCGGGCCATATAATACCAGGGAAGTTAAAGTACCCTTAGAGCATGACCGACCAAGCAGGATAACATGAGACAATATCAACAATAGCTTCATGCAACTCGTCAACAAACGTCACCGTGGCGTTGAGATAGCGGTTGCATGCTCCTAATATCACCATTTGACAAAGAAAAGTGCCGCCCACACCATTACAAGTTCATACACAACGTGTAAATTAAATGACGCAACTCCAGTCCATACAGTAACCAAACAATACACATCGTAATTTTTCTTTGTGTGAAGGACTTCGTTACTCGATGCTTTCAAGCTAAACCACGTTTCTGCTAGCCTTATAATATCTGCATCACAGGTGCAGACTGCTGAGTTGAGCTGATGCGGGGTATTTATCACAATTCTTATGTTATTAAAGAACATTGGAAGCGAAAATATGGATAAGTTATCACTGCCACTTCTCTCTGTTGGCTTCTAGGTTACGCGGCGCGATTTAAGAGCACTCGCGCTAGAGCGCCCGCGTTTGTTACCAGTGAGGGCATTACTCATGCCTTGCGGTGCATTACCGTTCCTAAGAGACGGCGAGAACCTGCATGGTTGCTTCCTCGTACTGTCATTTGGGGCGTTTTAAATGTAGCACATGTCGTTAACGTACACAGTTTCGTACAAACTTTGAAGGCCTGCGATGGAGTTAGCGACTTCGCGAATGCGATCAGACCTTTTCTAGCATGGCGAGTGACCGCATGGCAAGTAGGTTACTGTCTAATAAATGACTGCGTTCATGCAAAATGCGTTAATGGATTTTGAATCTACTGAAAACAATTATTGGCCTACGTTTGGTTTCTTTTTACAGACCGGCTAACCGGTGTACTTGCTCAATTATATCATTGCTTAAATTGTGATCAACGTTCGGTTTCAGTAGGCCGACAATCGCAATTTTCGTTTTACTCTGTGTCTCGATGCTGTCTAGAACTCCGAGAAAACATGGTTGTCATGACGAGCCCTGTCCCCAAGGTTGTCAGCTCGAGAGCGCACATTGTGATTTTACTGCGTGGTACCGGTAAGGGCTCGATGAGCAAGCTGTAGCTCACGCTCCATAGTGGTAACAGCACCAAACCTGGCCTCAAGTTCCGATATTCAGTCACCAATACATGCGAGTATTAGGTGAAAGGACTGCTGTGTCTCCTTTATATCATTGGCGGCGTTTATCAAGTCTCATTGACCTTTAGTTGCATAGCCGACTGGTATTTTAATTCTTGTAGGTGCCGTAATATTTCATTTTGTCAGTCTGCTGTTACTGTCAGGCCCATTGGGAGTGGTAGTTCTGGGGTATGATTGGTCTCGATATCGCAGCAGGAGTAACAAAAGGGAGAACACATGAGCGAACTCGCCGGCAATCTCCCGAAGAACGTTTGAGCAAGGGTACAACAACAGACAACGGTTACAAGAATGCCTACCATGTAGCGCATACTATTTAACGCATACTATGTAGCTCTACAAAGCAGGACAACGCAGCGTTAAGCATTGAAAAATTGTGGCAGAGCCCATCTGTCTAAGATTGGGGTATACTCATTTGCAGTCTCGGAAGCGAAGGGGATGGGGCGACAATACCTCCCCCCCCCCCCCCCCGCCTGCATTTATGGATGGTTAGACTGCTGAAAGGCGATAACGACCACACCTGATCGACGGTGGACCAGAGATATGGGACCGGAGGCGACGTTACAAACTAACACTCGCTTTCATACAGTAAATTCATCACACAGACATGAGAAAAAATAGTGAGCGAACTACACTAACACCACCTAGATAGCACACTGCCATAGACTCTAATGGCGATGGTCCCGCGTAAGGAACAGTAATTATGACGTCACCGCTTTCGTCACGCCAGCCTTGGCAATAGAGATTTCGGGCCAGGTAGCATGACGTCATAGCTCAGAGTGCGTAGGCTTATGCTATCTAGGTGGTGCTGACTACACGCAGGTGGTGCAAAGCTTCGCCTAAGGCGTGCGGGTCACAAACACAAATTCTGACGCGACGCGCAACACAAAGCCCACCACGTGTGAATTTACCACTCTCGCGAAATAATAAAAAATATCCTACACAAATGAAAAATACTAGCGACAATAAACGCCCCAAACAGTACACTAACAGAACATACATAAAGGAACACGCAATGATCAATTCAATGAAAGATGAAACGCGACTAAAATGAAAAGAGTCCGACAAAACGTTATCAGAGCCGATTGAAACACGAGGCTGATGTGTGGCGTGCTCGTAGAGATCACCATCTGAAGACGCGTCGGGCCACTGCTACCTCTCCTCCGAAGATCCTGAAGGACTTGCACCTTCTGTCGATCTATCGCCGAAGACTTCGGCCTGGGGTTTCAGGCTGCCGACCACATCTTCGATGCAGGCTCCGTCTTCCAAAACGCTCTGCCTGCCCGCGGTGGCTACCCTGTCGCTCGTCACGTGCCGGCGACCCACGTGACCAACAAGGTCCGGCGAGCTCAAGAATAGGGAGCTTCCCTCCCTACCGCCGCGTAACGGGACACTGCGGCGGTGGCAGCCATGTTGAGATTGACGCGGACAGGCACTTTGTGACGCCCTCTCACAATGACTGTCGACAGTGATGCATTAGCATTGAATGAATATACCGACACAACGTATTGCCACTGCCGAAACGAGCTATATGCATAACGCGTGTACTGCCGCAGGACTCCTGTTTCGCGCTTGTCTAAAAGCATTCGGCACCTTCTAGCATCGCCACCGCGAATCCTGGGCATGACCTCCGATATGCATGGCGCACCGGTGGCTGCGAACACTGACAATGCGTTCCTCACTTGCCGCACATTCAATGACACACACGCACTGACACATGTTAGCGAGGTGTTCATTGAAGTGGCACATACCCAATAAATTTGTGGCGCGGCTCGCTGTGAAAGGCGCCGTGAAAGGCGTTCATTGAAAAGCGGCACATACGCGGTTCATTTTTTGCAGCAGGCTGCTAATGCGTTTGGTTGCTGTCCTTGTGGAACCTTCGTGCCGTCGGTTTAATTCTGCTCAGCATCGGAGAAATTTATAAGGTCCTTCTCGCAATTTTACAGGGCCATAATTCTCAGTGGCACACACCAAGTTACCTAAGTTGGCGTCAAAGACGTTCTTTGAAGAGTGGCGAACACCTACTGTCACATACCCTGTGGCCCAAAGTTGGCATCAAAGACGTTTATAACAAACCAGCACAAACCGAGTGGCAGGTACTCAGTAGTCCAAGTCGGCGTCAGAGTTTCTTTCAACAGTGGTACCTACCCAGTCCTGCATCTACACTGTTCTACAGCCACCCATGTCCACGTAAAAGAGGTTCTTTGAAGAGCAGCGCATATGTACACACTGCCACCGCATACTCAGTTACCCAGTTGGTCGGAGGGTTGGTTTCGAACCCTGTTACGTCAGCACAGCACCGCTATGCGCTGTGCATTCTACCACGCACTACCTAGAGACCCAGGAAGGCGGGAAAATGGTTAGATGGAAACACACATAGATACAAACATAGCTCCCGAAAAGTGCGCGAAGTGCCCCAAGAGTGCTAACGCCGTAAAGCTCAGCGGAACCCATCTCACGATGACTGTCGTTGGTAATGCGTTTATCGATGAACCAAAATAGCGACGTAACGTATTGACACCCTCGAAACAAGTTATGTGTGAGGCGTCAGTAAACGCCTCAGTGAAGGCGTTTACTGCAGCGCAAGGCCACGCATCGAAGGCATACAATATCAGCAGAATAAGGCGGGAATGACTGCCGGACTGTCTCATGGGAACTTCTCTTGTGTGATTACTTCATGCTTGGCTACAATTACCCACATATTTTGTGTCCAACCTAAAGGCACTCAGGAACATTATATAGCGGAGGAGAGGTACATATCATCAAAATAAGCAAACATATGTACGAAATATATCATACAGATATCATATATCAGGCGCAAGTTGGAATACGCTAGCACAAGACAGGGGTAATTGGAGATCGCAGGGAGAGGCCTTCGTCCTGCAGTGGACATAAATATAGGCTGATGATGATGATGATGATGATGATGATGATGATGATGATGATGATGATGATGATGATGATGATGATGTACGAAAATTATACGGACCTACAAATCAAGTGGCAACAAACCTATATATTGTCGTGGGCGAAACAACAGAGATAGTCAGAAGTCCGCGTCTTTACCGGAACCAGTTGAAACGAAAAACGTTCTCTTCTTATTCCAACCCGCAAGCCCGCACATGCCACAGCAGATGGCTCATATGTGACGGCATGTGCCATTACTCCCTGTCCTAATTACAGCATCGTCTCGATGCTGTAAATGACGGTGCAAAAAATTTTTTTAGAAATGAGAGTTACAATATAAACGAAAGAAATGTGTCGTAACGCAAAATAACAATCTGCTGCTGTGAAAGAAGGAAAAAAGTAAAAAAAACACAGAACACAACGAAAACGAACAAAAAACAAAAAAGGAACGACGCTAAGTCGTCAATGTAGTGTAGTCACTCGATCGTCGAGTCAAGGCGCGAAAATATGGTTTTAGTCTTGAAACATGAACCACTTCAGTTTGAGGAAGCTGGCGGGAGTTTCTTGGGGTGCTTTCTGGGAGAACCTCGTAGGTAACGTCACTGAGTCGCCGTACAATCTTGTAGGGACCGATTTAGCGACGCAGCAACTTTTCTGATCGGCCGAGCTATCGGATGGGGGTCCACACCCACACTTCATCGCCAGAATTTTAGGCAACCTCTCGGTGGCGAAGGTTGTAGCGGCGTGCGTCTACATTTACCCAGCACCTCCACCAGTAATGTCGCGGGCGAAACAACAGAGACAGCCAGAAGTCCCCGTCTTTACCGGAACCAGACCAAAAGAAAAACGTTTTCTTCTTCCAACCCCCAAGCGTGTACGTACCACAGCAGATGACTCATATGTGACGACATGTGCCGAGATATATATATATATATATATATATATATATATATATATATAGTCAAAAGAAGTGTCTTGTGCTACTGCTTTTTTGCCATCTCATCATTGTGAACATTAAAAACAGGGCCCTTGGTTTCCGTTCTTCTCGTTACTAACATTTACATGCATATATGCTTGCTGTTCGACGTGCAAAGTTTTAACTTTACTCATAATCCTAAAGCTTCCGTAGTAAATTGTTACGTAAGCAGAGTGTAGATTCTTGACTTAAATAGTGTAAACCGGCAAAGAAAGCAGGGCTGCTCTTTATGATTATAATAAGCTCATACGCCACTCACTCTCAGGTGTTTTCATGCAAATGTGAAAAATAAATTATTTGCAAGTAGTAATAACTGAACACGCTTGAAGTGCGTCCATACGTAAGCTTCTAAAGTGAAGCGTGGCTACCTACATGTAAAACTTTGGTTGAAGGGTTATATTATTCTCAGTGTTAATTCTTAATTTCTGCACAAGTTGAACGTGACCTAGACGGTTGTCCTCTCACCGGCGCAACAGCAATGAAGAAATAAACTTTATTGAAAGAGCCGCAAGTTTGGTTTTGGTGGCCTCAGATGGCGGCTCGAAGTCCTAGGACTCGGGCGGCATCTTCGGCTTGCCGGACGGCCCAGAGCTGGTCTAACTGCTGCGAACTTTTCAGGGCCGCCTCCCAGCGGCGGCGACGCCCACGGAGAAAGTCCCCGGCGGCCCCAGGAGCTGGGGCGATGGAGGGAATGAGCGAGCTCGAGGCTTCCTTTTACCTGGTAACGTCTGCCGTTATGGGCGCCTCGCGAACGGCGGCGGTTTCAGTACCGTTATTGCCGGCACATTCCCAGAGCATGTGTCGCAGCGTTGATCTGTGTGCGCACGCTTTACACGCATCAGTCGGGTAACGACAGTAATGACGACAACCGCAAAGCATCATCTCATGAATAACTTTAGGGTTATTCCGAAAAATCTGAATTGTTTTTTTAAAGGACCAGGCAAAAGTAAGTCATCTCTTTACTTGTAAATCGCTATCAAACTTTTTTTTTCCATGAAATGAACAGTGATGAATTGCGTTCGTATGTCTCTATGCAAGTGTGGTGCAAGACTCACATTTCTTTGTCACGTTGACGCATTGCGCCTCATTGCGAAAATGGGGGAGCAGAGCACCGGATGCGTCGTCGCAGATAATGATGAATCAGCGGGTGCTCCAAGAATGATGATTCACAACCCATCCGTAGGATCTATTCATAGAGCGTACAGCCATTGGTCCATACCTGAGCGCATGGTTGCGCAGAGTCGTTTCATTTTTTTTTTTCTTTTTTGCATTGCCAAAGTGTGTTACACAAGTAGCAGTCAGAATAAAAAGCGGGTGATACTGAAATGCAGTACCCACGCTCGGAGGAGTTCCGCACTGTAAGGGTGAGTATTGCATTCTTATCGCCTCAGGCTTTTTGGAAAAATAATTCATTTCTTAACAATGAAGATTTTACTTAATTACTAAGGAGAAAAAGATCTCAGCCATTGCGTAGCTGAATTTCTTTTACTCATGCTGTATGTTCGTTTAGATATCTACGCTTTGTAGCAACACTGTTCTTGTTTTATTCACAACTGAGTAATGAACGAAGCACATCAAGCCGAAATCCATTCGTCATCTGTGTGTATAATTCACGTTGACTTTGCCAAGAGCATTGAAACGAAGCCAAATGATAACTTGTGCAACGATTTCCGACTTGTGCCACGAATCTGACATAAACCGTTTAGTTTGATCTTACAAGAAAAGTATGCGTAGTTGTAAACACAGTTTAACGATATGTGCTGAAGAGGTCGAAGTCGCACCTTTACCGCTTATTTCGCACTGCCGATGTCAGCTTAAGCATGTCCCTTTAGTAACGCAGAGAGTGCAGCGCTCGCAATACTCGCAAACGTTTGTACACATGCTCAAATGTTATAGCTCTTGCGTAACTTATCTTTTCTCTTGACCGAAGATACTCTCTTTCTCAGTCTAAAGCGTAAATATAATATTGCACTTTTAGTTTTAGACGAATTTACCACAACTAGTGGCGTTTCTCCACAATGACTGCAATCTTAGCATGCAAAATATATTGTGCGAAATTTTATATATTTGGAACGAAAGAACTGCGTGAACGAAACATTTTTGTGCCTCTATGCTGGTGTACAAATTCAATAGCTTTTGAGATTTAACGCAAGCTGTTGTCAACCTGTAGAATAGATACAAGCAGCACTGCGAAAACAATGCGCGACAAGAAAGATAGCTGAATTACTTAACACAAGCTTTTTTCATAGGATCAGTTGAAGGAACAATGCGACTTCAGCCTGTGTTCGCCACTCTGGTCGTGTTTGCCCTGCTAGACTCAGGTGAGCCACCTGTTTAAGATAGCGACATCTCTTGTACACAAGCTAGTGCTTTTTATGCGTGGTCGCGTAGTCAAATGAATGCGAAAACTCACTTCCTTGCAAGAGACCGTAGGTGCCATGCAACACAGTTTAGCATGTAAAGATAACACGTAGGAACAACAAAACCTTTCATTTTTACTAATACGCAAGCTTTACATTCACATATTACATGGAAGCTTGCAAGTGGCATGTGAAGAAGTCTTTATTTTTGCAAAGAAAGGATGACCGAAAGTACTGTACGCTGAGTGTATTAGCTAAACTAGTATAATGAAAGGGCAGACAGGTGCGTCGTGTTGTGAGAATTATTTATATTTCGCCAAAAGTAGCAGACATATTCTATCACGTTGTTTTTCTTTTCTTTGTGTCACTTAGGATATGGCGCGCCCAGCGGAAGTTCATCAACGGACAACTTCATAACAAATGGCCAAACCGAGGAAAACGGTGACGTTGGTGAAACCTCTGAAGATATAGGGCAACAAAATGAAGCAACACCAGGCAGGCGTGGTGCTGGGGTGGGCACATCGCTGGCCGAACTATGGAGTAGCATTTCTCAAGCTGTACAGCAAAAGAGGAAGAAGTTTCGAACGACATTAAAGCCGACTCGAGTTCATCTCCAAACGGAGAAGAGGGCATGAGTCGCTTACCCGGAGAAAGACAGGACAATGAACACTTAAGCCAGAGCAGTGGCGAATTGGGTCAAACTTCAACTGCTGAAAAATTGGACGACATCAATTCTGCACCAGGCTCTGACGAGGACGGAGGAGACAAAGACAAATCACGCCCATCAACTTATGCAAGGCAGGATAGCGGCAAAGACAGCCGCCATTGGGACAGCGCTAACAGAGGGCAAGGTCGTCGCAGCTCATCTAGCTCATCTAGCTAGAAGCGTCCAACAAACTGAATATAATCAGCCTGCCTTCTTTGCGCACAATACAAAGTGCTTCTATGTAGCCGAAGAACATTGTAACATGCTAAAATTCGGGTTTCTAATTTGTGCTTCAATAGTATAGTGTGGGAAGAATGCAGCTTCGCATGAAGCATGCAATAAAGTTTTGTGCTTGATGCATATTTGTTAGCATCGAATGTTGTCACCACTTCCTTATTGTAATTTGCGCACTATACTCCGTTTTATACACAGAAGGCAACGCTGCTCAAGCTGTGCAAGTAGTGCGGCCATAGAAGTCTCACTCCGCGTGTTCCACAGTGCCGTTGTTCTTGGTCTGCAAAGTTTTCTACGAAGTACCTACTCCATTTATTACACATACAACTTGTGGACTCAAGCTGACGTCAATTCACATATTACTTGTGCATGTCGTGCTTCCAATCGCAACGTGCTATGTTCTGGTCGCGAGCGCGAGTGGTACGCTCGGCCCCTACTCGCAGAAATCGGTTACTCCGCTCGTTTGTTCGTAAATAGCTTACATCTCCGGTGCCTTTATTGTAATAAATACGTAATATTTTGCCTCGTAAACACACCAAACTTCATTTGGTGGTGAATGACATGGCGCGTGCCTAATATACATCTCTTTCATAGGCGATCTGCTACTTTTTGGTCGGGCATTCGCACAATAAGAGAAGACTCTCTGTGTAGCGTACTTGCACTGCATGAAGCGGAATACAAGAATATAGAATTTATTCGTCGTGTTCCAGCTCTTCAGGCTTCCCTTAGGATCTCACGATACATTTCAGAGGTTAGTTTTAACAGCGGAGCTGCTTAAGCTGTTGGTTAGGCCGCGTAGTGCGAACAAAAAATTGCCCCTGGCGATGACGTCACCGCGCATTGTCCACCAACTACCTCGCGGAGCGGTGTGTGCTTCGCCTCCTCTCCGTGTCGCGCACATGTTGCCTTGACATAGGACGTTAAGGAGAGGGAAGGAGAGCAATCCTGCGGTGCGTTATGCTCGGGAGAGAGAAAGAGAAAATGAGAGCGAGAGAAAGAGAGAGAAATTATAGCAGCACCAACGAGGCAACGCGCAGAGATACTGCCGACGCCGTCCGCGTTTCCCCGAGTTCGCTCCGAACGCGCGCGTTGTCCGTGACTGCAGCCGGCGCCTCTGGCGGCTTGGCCGTGACGGAAGGTTGGTGGCTTCCGAGGGTGTTGCGGCAGGATTGGGGACGGTGGGGCTGCCATTGGGGTCGTTTACTTGGCCTTGGTCGCTGTGGTTTTCTCGGGAAGAAGTCCGTACTTCGGCAGAAGTCCTTGCGGCCTACGACTAGCTCGCTGGTCCTTGGCGACGCTTGTGTTGTCCTCTGGTTTCGGGCTTGGATCGCGGCTTTTCGGGGGCGTTCAGTGCATGAACGCACTAGCGCCTCCACCAGATGTCACGTAGTAGTGACAATGAATAAAATAGTCGCAAAACTATGAATGAGGAAACGGACTTTATTGGGCAAACCTGTGCCCACAAAACCAAGTTGCACTCGAACCACAACGATAGCGGCGAACGCAGTCGGCGATCGTCTAAACCTGATCAGCGGCGAAACGCGTCGGCTTTTCTACATGAGTCATCGAAGGTTCCAGATTAATCCCTGGTGCCCGCGTGCCTTCCAGAAAGCTCTAGACAATTCGCGTCACTCATACAATTAGATTACATAAGCGTCGGTGACAATAGACAACGGATAGAAGCATCGATAACGTTCGAGAAACTTCCGATACATGCAGGCGCGTCCTGCGGCCGAGCGATCACGGTGAGCATTTGTTTGCCGGTGAAAAGCGGTCACCGGTGAAAAGATAAACAAGTGCACTTGTCAATATATATATATATATATATATATATATATATATATATATATATATATATATATATGGACAAAATATGTCCTAATATGGAAAAACGTAGTTAGAAATTCTGAAGGTTCGTTTTACATTTTCATCTTTCTGCACTCTACAGAACACAGAATCTGAGTTATTAAGGTAAAAAAAAAGCCTTAAGTGGCTCATGGGTAACAAAATCCGATGTCCGGCGTTATCGAAAAATTGACCGTCCGGCGTTATGGCAGTAAAATTCAATGGCACCAAAATTGAAGGAAGTCGAATAGAAAGTAATAGAAAGTAACAACGCATTCGAATGAGAATGTCAAGTAATTGATTGAATGTCTCGATCGCGAGCGCGCAGGCTTTCACCTTCATCCTCTTTACTGTATGCTAAAACGACTGTCAACTTTTTTTGGCAAGGCAATACGAGTAGCTGACACATCCATGCAACTTAAGACGACAGTTATGCAAATTTTATTATTTATTTATTAGTAGTGTCGGTAGAGTGTACTAGAATGGGGGAGTGGGTCCAGCAGACACCTTAGCAAGCGCCAAAGGTGATGCAAAAAACGGTGAAATTGCGGTGGCGCTGCCGTCGCCACCTGAAGCTCCTGCCAATAAACGTTGGCGTTATCTGTTTCGGGAGCGCCCATTGGCTGAGGTGAGCTCACGGGCTGCTTAAGACTGCTTAAGTGTGGGAATGGGAAAGCATTAAACTCTGGGAAGGCTTAGGAGTGAGGATCAACGGCGAATATCTCAGCAACCTTCGGTTTGCAGATGACATTGTCTTATTCAGCAACAATGGAGACGAATTACAGCAAATGATTGAGGGCCTTAATCGAGAAAGTGTAAGAATTGGGTTGAAGATGAATATGCAGAAGACAAATATAATGTTCAATAGCCTGGCAAGGGAACAAGAATTCAGGATCGCCTGTCAGCCTCTAGAGTCTGTAAAGGAGTACGTTTATCTAGGTCAATTAATCACAGGGGACCCGGACCATGAGAAAGAAATTTACAGAAGAATAAAATTGCGTTGGAGTGCATACGGCAGGCATTGCCAAATCCTGACTGGGAGCTTACCACTGTCATTGAAAAGAAAAGTGTACAATCATTGCATTCTACCGGTGCTAACATATGGCGCAGAAACTTTGAGGTTAACAAAGAAGCTCAAGAACAAGTTAAGGACCGCACAAAGAGCGATGGAACGAAAAATCTTAGGACTAACGTTAAGAGACAGGAATAGAGCGATGTGGATCAGAGAACAAACTGGGATAGCTGATATGCTAGCAGACATTAAACGGAAGAAATGGAGCTGGGCAGGCCATGTAATGCGTAGGATGGATAACCGGTGGACCATTAGGATTACAGAATGGATACCAAGAGAAGGGAAGCGCAGTCGAGGTCGGCAGAAAACCAGGTGGGATGATGAAGTTAGGAAATTTGCAGGCGCAAATTGGAATACGCTAGCGCAAGACAGGCTCTCCCCCTGATCTCCCTCTGATTGGAGATCAGAGGGAGAGGCCTTTGTCCTGCAGTGGACATAAAATATAAACTGATGATGATGAAACTCTTCGTAGGCTTCGGAAAGTCATGAACTTGCTCATTTTATACTCTGATCAAGGAATCCAGCGCACGCCGATGGGTTCGTTGCAGCCCCACCAGATGGCGTTCGTCTCCTCGCATCCGCGGCAGAGGCGGCGCCGGCCGTTCGCGGGAAACAAGAATAAATATGCGGATTCCCACGCACTGTGGGAATCAATGTAAGCGAAGCATTCTTTAATGAATGTTTTGATTGACGGTAACTGGAGGTTATGTTATTCGTTTGATTTTGCGCTTTAGTTGAACTTGGGTTGTACGTGACAAACAAACGAGCCTAATTGGTCACACGCGTCGCGTGATTCGTCAGCGGCTCGCTTTTCTCGCTCCTGTTCAACTCTGGGAGCAGCCGGGTTTTTTAGCGAGACACCCCCACCGCCGACACTTGTGAGGCAATACAAGCATCGCTTGAAAACACCCGCTTGTCCCAGAGTACAGCAGGTGTGGGGAAACCCAGCCGGCGCCGGATCACGTGACGCGCGCGACCATTCATGGTCGTTAGGTGTGTCACGGGGAAGGAAAGGTGGTTGGCACGTGCTCCGCCGGCCTTCCCTCGCCTCAGATCAGTCTCGGCGCCGGATGGGAAGGCCGCGCGTGGTGCGTTCCGCCGAGAAGGCTGCGTTTTAGGAACGATGCCGCGAACTCTCTCGGGAAAGGGCTCGTCGTCGACGTGCCAATTTTAGCGTGAGGGTTTCTGAAGCCCAGGCGAAACGTCAGTGAAGAGCCATGGCCCCCGAGTTGCGCGATCGTGATGTTGAAGCCAAACGTCAGCGAAGAGCTGCGGACCCTGAGTTTAGGGAAAACTAATCGGAACATCTGCCACAGCGTCGCTTGCCCTTCAGAAACGCGACAATGGTGCTGCACGCCTCGTAACTACGGGGAAGTAGTGGGTCAGTTACACAAACGACAAGCTTCGCGTACCCCCAATTTCTCGAAACGGAAAGGGCTGGTGATTTTTTATTTGACCCCCGTAGAAATGCGGCTGCCGCGGTCGGGATCAAACCCGCCACCTCCAACCGAGCCATAGCCACAAAGCTACCACGGCGGGTACGAAAGTGTTGATTTGTCCTGTGACAGCTTACGTTGTGTCGCCTAGACCCTTCGGTGCGCTTTAATGCGGCTTTGCTTCTGCATGTCCTGCCGAAGTTCTCCACTTGAAAAATTTGCATGGTGATTATTTTTTAGAAATGGTATAAACATGTTGTACCGTACCTTGAACTTAAATTTAGGCCGTCTGCCCGCAACCACTGTCGTGTCTTAATATTAGCGTTCCACTGCCTTCTCACGTCACCTTTTCCCTATCTCTCCCCCCCCCCCGCCCCTGATATGGAAACTGTGACCGAAGGGTGGTAAGACTCACTCGTTTCGAGACTGCGTCGGTTCCACCTATTCCACGCCTCCTTTCCCCCTCCTCTCTACCATTAAATCTGGCTTCCCTCGGGACTTACACGTTATAGTAGCAAGGTAAGCGCTACAATTTCTGCATTTCTTTTTTGCTGGGGGTCACGGCTTATTACAACTGTTAAGAGCCTAATGTAGGGACAATCGGGGAGCTTCGGAGGGCATTGCGCACATTCTACGCGGTGCAAGGGTCCAAACTGGTTGTTCACGTCGCCTTTCCTCTCTTTCCTGCTCCTGTGATCAACACACACGCCCTGAACCAAACCCTGACGCGGTGTACCAGGCAGCAGCAGCAGCAGTGTGTGTGGGGGGGAAGAGGGGGCGTGCGTTTGTGCGTTCGTGCATGTACTCGTGTTTCCACTCTTCATGCACTCACACAAAGCTTCCTTGCACATAGATTCCAACTCGTCGGATCTGCTGCAATTTATGCTTTGTACATTTGCGGGGAGAGCCGAGTCCAACATCAGTGCCAGCATTCTTTACGCGGCGTAAAGAATGCTGGCACTGATGTTGCCTTAAACAGCTTAAACACAGCCGGCTTAAACAGCGGAGCTGTTTAAGCCGGCTGTAATGTGTACGGCCTGCCACTGCGTTGCCTAGCAACCACCTCGCGGAGCATCGCGCTCTATGCTCGGGAGAGAACGAGAAAATGAGAGTGAGAGAGAGTGCCCGCGTCGCGTGCTATGCTCGAGAGAGAGAAAGAGAAAATGAGAGCGAGAGAGAGAGAGAGACAAATTGTAGCAGCACCAACGAGGCAACGTGCAGAGATGCTGCCGACGCCATCTGCATTTCTCCATTCCCTCGCATTAGCGCCGAACGCTCCCGGTGTCCGTGACTGCAGCAGGCTCCTCTGGCGGCCGCTCGGCCAAGGTCGATCCACATAGGTCGCGAAGCTTCGGGCGAAAAGCGGTTCAGAACCAATTGTCACCAACCTCAGCAAGGGTGGTTGTGGGAGCAGCGATTGAAGCGCGACTATGTTTGGATGGAATAGATACACTGGGAAAGAAAAAGGCGCTTTCTTTGATTAAACCGACACACAGTTATATTCATTCAACGAAAATAAAATTACTAATGCATTGTATATACGCATAGCGAGAAGATACAACTCTATTTTACTGGATCATTATCAATAAATACATTTTTTCAGCGCCCTCCGTGAGAGCGCCCATCGATAGCGGCGGGCGTTGACGCAGCTGTCACTTGCAATGCAATGCAGCTCTTGGAGTGCGTGGAAAGGCGCGCTCGAAAAGTTCACCTGTTACAATACGCCCCCCTCACATGCTGAGTTCTTTTTCATGCCGACGTTTGTCTGAATTAGGTGACACGGGTAGTTTTATTGTTTCTTAACCCGTGCAGTCACAAGTAGAGAGTTGCGACCGTCAGATACTTGTTTACTTTAGTTGTTTTCGTGCGCCAGCGCTGGCCGACGGGCTTGGCGTCCGACGTTAGGACGAGCACTCTACACAATCTACGCCCGAAGTGTTCGTCGCCCTCCAACGAAAGTATGTTCTGTGCCGCGATACGATTTCGACAACCGTACGGCTAACCTTTTGCTGCATCGCTTTCCGCGCTGAAAGCTCGGAACGCCCAACAAGTCGAATGGCGGGGCATCTGAATATACAGCTCTAATGGCAGGCCTCCGAAAACAAATTTCGCGCGATTGAGAACAAAATGACGTCACTTCTGCTTTTAACGGATCTGATGTCAAATTACTTTTTCTTCCGCCGGAAGTGCTCCCTCCTCACACAGATGGCGCTAAGCCCCATGAACCGCCGATAAGCCGCCATGTTTTGAACGTATGGGCTTCTATGGAAGCTTCGCTACCAGGTGTGTTTACTTTGGCTCGGCCGAGCTGGCACCAGCTGCGCGCTACTGCGCATGCGCCATGACGTCGTCATCTTGGTGTGTCGTCTGCTACGCGCGCCCGTACACTCTGCATACCTTTCACCCCTCTTCCCCTACGTGTGCTCGGACTGCAAGTGCTTCGCGAGGCGTTCCCCGATGCCACAGACCACGAAGAAATGCTTATACACTTCGTATAACTCAGCATCACTTGGCATTACTTCATATAGCCAGAGCTAGCTAGGAACCGATCAGCTCCGCTGTGTCTTTAGCCTTCCGCCACTAGTGCAAGCTACCCCAATTTTTAGATGCGAAGCAGCTTATGGCGGGGGCTTTGGCCGTCCCTCCCGCGGCGTCCTACACCCCCACAGCGCATGCGCGTCCCCTCCCCCTATCTCTCCTCTTCTATGCCCCCCCCCCTTTTCTCTCCTCTAGGAATCCTCTACTGTACGGAGCGGCGCCCGCGTGCCACATCCCCACAGCGCATGCGCGTCCCCTCCCCCTCTCTCTCCTCTCCTACGCTCCCCCCTTTCTCTCCTCTAGGAATCCGGAGCGGCGCGCACGACAGGTGGTGCGACAGCTGCATACTCCGCTGGAGGCGCCACGGTAGTTCCGCGGTATGAAGATGACGGAGCACGCGCCCCTCATTCCTCTCCGGTGCAGCGCATAGAGTTTCACACTATAAAACCTAGAGGGAAATGTGGCGCTGCTGCGCTGTGATATGCAAGGGAATGCCGGTATATTATGGCATGCCGGATGCCGGCATCGTTCTTGGAGAGCCAGAATGCCTTGAAGACGCGCCTAGCTAGCACCGTTCCGTCTGTCACAATGATTCATTTCCTGCTAAAACAGGACGTAAAAATTGCTTAAGCTTTATTATTACACAAAAACATGTTTTGTTTAATTTTGAGGACATACTATTGGATGCACAATTCTATGAAACGTAAAAAGTATCAGCTGGCCGCTAAAGTTGGAGGGCAGACGACAATATTCTCGCTCGCTTTGGAACAACTTGTCGTCTGTTCTTGCTTTTCTTCGCTTGATGCTGCATTGTAGGTGAGTAAACTTTATTGAGAGATGTAATATGAGTTATTGAAAGCCTTTTATCTAGATTTTATTTTAAGAACGCCTTATTTGTGTAGCCATATCCACGTTTTATACGAAGCCTCGTACAACACCAGCCAATACAAGCCTCGCAGACACATATCCCGTCATTCCCATGAGGGCACGGCAGCCCTTTAAGAAACTCGCATAGACGGTGGCGCCAGTTTAACCTCTAGGTATTATAGTGAGAAACTCCATGGTGCAGCGCCGCGATGCGCGCTCGGGCCGCTTTCGCGAAACCATTGCCCGCTCAAGCTAACCATCTCCCCGCTGCTTCGCATTCACACATGGTTCCCTTTAGCGGGAGATGGAGTAATTTTTTTACGTGCTCACGGGTTCTCTTGAATAATTGTTAAACCTCTTTCTCTCCAGAGTAAAATGACAGTAACATCCAAGGAAAACTTCATGAATTTGTCAGGTGCCGTACGCTGGCGCTGCTCAGACCATTGTAAGTGAGGGGTGGGATAGGGGGTGTCAGCACATTCGGATATCCGGCCTATATCTGCGCATGGTTCTCAGTACGATCAACAGCAAGCGCCAACGATGAGATGCGATTGTGACGACGCGCCATATCCTGAGTCTCGCGCTAGTCGGTGGCGCCATCTTGTGAAAGCGCTTGCTAACGCGTATTATAACGCACACCAAAGTAATATAGCCATCGGGCCTTTCGCAAAAACATGAGGAATGAACTTTGCATACACTCAATGTGTACGCACCGCGTGCAGACCCTTAATTTCCTATTGTATTCTGAGCGTTCTTTTAGTATGGTACAAAAATAATTTAACCATTCTGAAAATATCGCTGGCCATGATTACAATTGTATCAGGTGGGCACTGTTGGAGCTTGTCACTGTTTCGCCCAGTATTTTCTAATTATACATAATTTTTTACACTGCTTCCTATATTATGAACGATTGGCAGGCCGTTTTGTAGTCGATTACGAGAAATCCCGTCTCTGACCTGTTTACCAGCGCGTAGGTGATCGCTACATGCATTTGCTTAACCAATTATGAATTGTTTTTTCGCAACAAACAACAGATAAATAGCAATATATAAGCGCAAAAGACCTTTTTTTATTCTTCAATTTCAGTAGTTCCGCCTACTGCAATAAATAAAAAAAATTACACCATCTTCCGTAGGGGAACCCTGAGTAGTATTCGAAGCAGCCATGGGGTCGACTCAAGGTAGTTTTATCAGCTGTATAAACTTGGACATGCAGCAGCACCAGCAACGCGAAGAACTGTTGTCGACGCCATCGGCGTTTTGCCCGCGTTTGCACCGAACACGCGTGGCGTTGGTGACTGTTGCCGGTGCCTCTGGGGCGCCTACCGTCGCGCCTCTAACCTAAACTGCTTCGCATTATCGCGCGCGGAGCCGCAGGTGGTGCCATTCGTTGCGCAATCCGGAGAGGAGAGGAGCGTCTGAGAGGAGAGGAGGAATGCCGAGAGGAAAGGAGATGAGACAAGGAGAGGAGAGGACGGGGAGGAGGATGCGCATGCGCAGTGCGGGTGTGGACGCCGCACGGCGGAGAGAGGGAGGGAGGGAGTGACATAGCCCCGACCATAAGATTCTTCGCATCTAAAAATCAAGCTGATACAATTATCACGAATAGAAAACCTGCGTCGAGTCGGTGTTGCTTGCAGTTTGCGGGGAAGCCTTGTCGGGGTATTGCACGTTCTACGCTAGTTGACAGGAAAAAAGGTGTTCACCATCTGTCTCGCTTCTGTCTTTGTCAAACGCTTATGTTATGCAGGCATATCAGCTTAGAATTCACTTAAATGTACAATGAAATAAAAATGTAACGTAGCAATGAATCACTGTTGCACTTGCTGTGTTTCGGTTACAGCACACATCTGTCAAACCATTTCTCCAACTTCTGAGAATAAGTATAAAAGTGCTTAATCTTTGGAGCAGTACATCGCTACTTATACCTGAATCCGCGGTGCTGTGCAGGATACGCTGAGTATCTCGTTCGCACGAGTTTTACCCGAGTTTGTTCGACGGCATTCAGCGAATGGAGATAGTAAGGAACGCGCAAGAACAACAGGCAAAAAGAAATGTCGAGATAAAGCCGTGAATGACATCAGCCCACTCTGTGCGAGACAGTGCTTTCACGTTTCAAGCACAGAAGACTGCACATGGAAACGCGCTAGCGCCGCGTATTGTTTTCAACGTATTATCGCAATTTAGCAATACCGTGACTGTCCCACTGTCCATCGAGCCGCTTGCCATGCCTTTCTTGGGCGCGTCAAGGGCGTGCCTCCTCTTTCGGGCGTTACCTTTCTATCCTCCGTCGAACGCCAACAGGGCTCATGCGCTGCATTCTTGCACCTACATTTTCCCTTAATCGAATACGTTAAAATACAAGAAATAAAATAACAAAAATTTCTTTCTCAAAGTATCTGTTTTTCGTCTTGGATACTATAAATTTCTGATGACAAACGAAATTTTGCACTTTTTGCCGCGAGTGGTAACCGTGAGGAGAAAGGTTACAAGCGGGTCCATTCAACGGCGTCACACGAACGAGGGAGTTCATACGGTCAGCAGTCGCCAGGGGCGCTGCAGTGCTATTCTCGATAAAGTCAATCATGACAGTGATCTGTCCATTGCCTGTCTATTAGGGGAATGGCAAAACAGCGCCACGGTAAGACTGTTCACCGCAGGTGCTTCACGGGGGCTAATAAAACCGCCGCTTTAACAACTAAGAACGACACTGTAGCCATAGAGACGGGAGCAACTGCTCTCGCTGCAGAATGGCTGTATGGTATTTCAGTGTTCGTAGTGACGCAGCGCCATGAAAACGTCCCAGTTTATCAATGTACGCAGAGCCTCCGCGATTCATTGCGAAAAAGAGCGTGCTTCCCAGCAACACAATTCATCGCTTGTCATCGCTGGCTCAGTGAAGGTGCTTCTGTGCACATGTACGCAGTATTTGAGTGTGTTGTGCACTCCAAGGTGCTTGCCCATTGCCTCTGCTGCTGAGCTAATAGCGATCGCAGATGGATATCGTAACGACACCGCAGCAATCGCATTTTGACAGGTGAGGGCTCTTTTGTGCCGTTATGAAATTAGACTTCGAACGGAGGAAGGTGTTGCAACTGTTTAGAGTGCAGTGCCTATGATGAAGAATGCCACTGCACTGGGTCTAGAAAAGCGAGTGATTCTCGACGCTGATCGTGTTTTCGACACTGCGGCTCCGATATATCACCGATGACAGAGCAGCCGTCTCAAACGACAGCTGCGATACGTTCTCGTTGGAAAACATTACGCATTCCTCAGCATCGTCTTCCACCACGGTGCATCGAAGCCTTGCAAGCAGCTGCAGTGGCGTGCGGATAATTATTTTCTGTGCGCTATGGCCCCACAATGCAGGAATGAACCGTGTTGTGTGGCCATCACCGCCAAAGAAGATATATGCCTAAATAAGCCAGCGAAAGTCGACGCTTTGTTTTTGATATTGTTGCTAAGTACATCACCGCGATGAAAGTGCGTTGTGCGTGTTTTATTTCGGTGGTCAAGATTGTTGATGGCCTCTCAGCTCAGCACCGTGTCGCTGTTGCCGAAAAATAAGTTCGGCGTGGCCCAACCGTGGTGGGTGCGCGCACAAGAGTTACATGCCTCGCGTGGGGCGTGACCTATGGTTTTGAGTGACAGGCGAACTCGTGCCAAACTCGTACATCGCGAAACCCCCCTAAAGTTGAACTGGGGAACATGGCGGCGGCAGCAGCTGCAGCCCGTGTCATCGCATCCAGTGGCAGATAGCGTCAAAAATTTGAAGGACACTTTCTAAATTCCAAAGTGTGTTCGGCGAAAGCCTGTGGCCATTCGACTGATTATACCATGTCTTTTTTGTGCAGGACACTCCTAGTGGAATGGGCATGGCCACTCGCTGCTGCCGTCTACGCTCCGTTTCCCTGGCCTTGGTGCCCGGTGACATGTTAGCCTGCCGCATGCGCATTCGCTCATTCTGGCGTTTGGCATCGGAGAATCCACATTCTTGGGGCGCCTCTCCAAACCGCGTGCCGTCACTGGGCCCTTTGGGAGCCATCCGGCTAACTCGACTGCTGCAACGAGATGTTTGACGAAGGAGCGTTGCCGCGCGTGCCGCTGTGTGATCACGTGATTGCTGAGAGAGTGTAAGGGGGAGAGGCCACAGCTGTGGCGGCGCAAGTGTTGCTATGCGCTGCTGTGCCATCACGTGTTTGCTTAGAGAGTGTGAGGGGGAGGGCCACAGCTGGCACCGTTCCAGGGCACGGACGAACGGACGGTCGGACGCCGCTGCTGCGCCATCACGTGATTGCTGAGAGAGTGTAAGGGGGAGACGCCACAGCTGTGGCGGCGCAAGTGTTGCTACTGTGCCATCACGTGATTGCTGAGAGAGTGTGAGGGGGAGAGGCCACAGCTGGCACCATTCCAGGGCACGGATGGACGGACGGTCGTTCGCCTTAATATAGCCGTGTGGACCCGTTCACCTACATGAACGACGTAGAGTTTCAACATCATTTTCGCCTTTTCAAAACGTCCGTGCCCTGGCTGTGTGACGAGCCAGGCGAAGGCCCTCACCTGCGGAGTCAATGTGGCGCGCAAATTATGCTTTCCGAGCACATATTGGTGTGACTAGGCTGCAGAGGAAGAGTTCATGCGATTGCTGCAGCTCGCTCCGGCTCCAAGTGATGTACGTCCACCGCGCCCCAGCGTCAGGCCAGGTCCGGTGGCGTCATCGGAGTACTGGGGCACCTGCAAGGACCTGGAGTTCAACCCGGACCAACCAAACTGCGAAGGCGAGGTGGTCACATTATGCAGGAAGACTCAGAATGGACGCCGGGCTGCCTTCCGGGGTCACAGGTGCCGAAAGCCATTTTCGCAGTTACACGGTACCGCTGCACTGCATGGGCAAAGAGGCGACGCAAGTAACTTCGCCAGCACGTAGTGCCTCTGCCGTCCGAACGACTACCTCTCCAGGCGGCAAGTGATTTGGTTCGCGTACTTATTGAGTAAAAGCGTAGACGTGTGGCTGTTGAGGGAGATGACCGGCGACTTGTTTTCTCTATCGGAGCACGCCATCGCAGACTGGAGGAACTACGCCCGGGAGGTCGTGAGGGATGAGCTGCTGGCGCGACCTCCACTCGGTGGCCCCGGGAAGATAGCGCAAATTGACGAGTGCCTTCTTCGTGGCGAGCAGAAGTAGAATCGAGGCTGCCTAATGACGGGCGACAATGTTCTGCCGAGCCGCCAAAATTTCGGTCGTGTTAAAGTTCATGGGCCATGGGTCTTCGGCATTGTTTGCGCGACCACAGGGGTTCTGCGACTTTTCAAGGTCGACCGAGGAGACGCGGCGACACTAGGCCCCATTATTGCAGCCAGTGTTTAACCGGCGACCATTATTTACAGTAACGAATGGTTGGCATACAACTGTATCCCAAATTTAGTGGATGCTAACGAGACGAGCCTCCATCTGCATTTGGAGAGAGTAGAGTTTTAGTATTGCGCGAAATGCTTGCGTTAGCGTTAGCGTACGCTAAATCTTTGCGGAACGCTGGGACAACGATGCGCCGCTACGCGCAAAATTTCACCGCGCCATCTAGCTGCGGGTAGTCAAAGCTTCAAAGCTGATCGGCTCGCCATCTAGTTGCCAGTAGTCAAAGCAGCAAACTAAGCAGCTCGACAACCAGTCTAGCCGTTTGGATCTACGCCAAGCCTCGGAAAGAGCTTCCGTAGTCAAGCGCTCGGGCACGTAAATTAATCGATAACAACTTTGACACATATCGGACGCTGTTAGTAAGTCCCAAATAATTGAAGCCCGTAAACAATTACTTAAGAAAATAAATTGGGCAACAATAATTTTAAGATTTCTTGCCTCAGTCTGGCGAGTGTTTACAGGCAGAGTTACGCTTTCGCTGTTCATGTGGAATGTGCTTAACCTAGAATCGACAACAAAAACGACGCTGTCTTATCGTCCATAGCCCGTCACCGAAGCACGAATACCCGAAGCGAAAACCAGCAGCACCATTTATTTGGAAATGAGTGAGTCCTACAAGGCAGCAGGACGAGACGATTTCTGCGAAGCCGGCAGCCGTCAATTCCGAGGGTACCGCCATGTTTGCAACGCTCAGCAAACATAGGGAGTGTTTAGCGCTTAGCGTCTCCACTAAATCCAAAAAATAGCTGACGCACACCACGCGCAAAACTAAAATAGCGTTCTGAGCATGCGCAGTCTGCCCTCGCTATATGATAGCGCTTAGCGTGGTGCCACTTTCCGCAAGACTAAAACTCTCTAGTGAACCACAGCGTGAACTTTGTTGACCCCATCACGGGCGTTCACACGCTAAAACTAAAAAGTCATTGTCAAAAAATAAAGCGCGACCTCGTCAGCGGTGGGTACAGGGTAAGTTCACCGCTGCTCAATTCCCACCTGGCATGGATGTGGTGGCAGCCAATTAAAGGCCATGCGCGCTGCAAAGCAATTTTCTTGCGTTTGTTAGAATACACAGATCGCTCCGGGCTACCCAGTATGAAGACTCTTTCTGCGGGTGTTAAAAAATTAAATTATGGGGTTTTACGTGCCAAAACCACGATCTGATTATGAGGCACGCCGTAGTGGGGGACTCCGGAAATTTAGAACCACCTGGGGTTCTTTAACGTGCACCTAAATCTAAGTACACGGGTGTTTTCGCATTTCGCCCCCATCGAAATGCGGCCGCCGTGGCCGGGATTCGATCCCGCGACCTCGTGCTCAGCAGCCCAACACCATAGCCACTGAGCAACCACGGCGGGTTCTGCGGGTGTTAGAAGGCATCGTTCGGAGCTAGCCAATATGAAGGCGCCTCACAAAATAAGAGAAAATAAAGCGTAGTTTTCTGACCATTTGCTTTCCGCCATTACTCCGCACTTACACGGAAAGCGCGCGGCAAACTACTTCTGCGCTAGCCGACGCTCACTTCGTCAGGCAGCCTTACTTTAGCGCGAGCAACGAGCGATCTGTTGAAAGCCCAGTGTGCAAACTAGGCGCATACCAATCTGTGCTGGGAAATGCGAGCGCAAGCACATAGCGAGCCGCGCTAATCCAATCCAGAGGAAAGGAGCAACGAGCGATCTGTTGAAAGCCCAGTGCGAAAACCAAGCGCACACCAATCCGTGCTCGGAAATGCGAGCGCAAGCACGTAGCGAGCCGCGCCAATCCAATCCGTAGGAATGAGGAGGAGGGGGAGCGTACTCTCGTGTTATAATGCGAAACATAATAAATTACAAATTAGTCTAACACACATTCAATGTACATCTTGTACACTTTAAAATGCTTATAAACCACGTGAATGTGACTAATAGTTTTGTACTAAATGCAATTTTTTTATAACTTGCTTGTGCCTGTAATGCACTCGGTGGAGCGACAAACAAGTGAAAGGAGGCATGACCATGCACCGACAGTATGATCACGTGAGCCCCAGTTTGTCGACCGCCCATATGGCAACGCCCAAGGGATGATGGCCACCCAGAGTAAATCTAGATAAGCCAATGAAACTGGAGGCGTGCCGATGGACAAACTTTGTCTTGGTAGCATTGATTCTTTCATCTTGGGGCGTCGCTAGAGCTCATGCAGATCCCAAGTTTCGCCAAACTCGGCACATCCTGCATAGCACCTCAGGCCAGTGAATAACTGCAGGTGATTTATTTATTTATTTATTTATTTATTTATTATTATTTATTTATTTATTTATTTATTATTTATTTATTTATTTATTTATTGAAATGTAAGTTGTCCTCCGCATCTTAGGCACAGGCAGTTAGTATCCATCGCAGAAGAAAACATGATGTTAGTACAAAATGAAACAAATAATCAGCCTATAGGAGGAGCAATAATAAATTATTTGTAAATCTATCCATTCATTCTTAAACCACCATTCAGAGAAAAAGTAACCGTAGGGACCAAACGGTAAAAACATAGTTCCGATCATGGCTTGACTAGACAACGAATCAGATAAAGTTAGTAAAAGCTAACAGTGCCACTTAATGCAATGCAATGAAAGAAGAACAATATACTTCAATCCTTACCTTGGCACCGTCAACCGTTAATAAACAGCCTTTTACGCAGCCATCTCCCGTGTACCTTTTTGCAGATGTGTGTAATAAAAAATTTCAAGCCTATAAATTGTTTAGCGTCATATAACTGGCCGCTGTGTTCTCCCTAAGGATGCGTTGGATATTACACCATTAAAGAACCAAAATGGACATCATTATGGAGCCCACGTTAAAAACGGCAAATCCATGGGATGGGCCTGGACCCCTGTACGCAGGTACGTGTGTATTCACCGCTATCAAAAATGGCCTTCTGCCAGCACTGTTTCATTAGTGTTGGCACTGGAGCGGCATTGGGGGCAGCAAGACATTGTGTTTAAGGCTTACATACTATTCGGCAAGTACGTGCTCACGTACAGCCGCATGCAGCGCGAAAAGAGCTTCATGACACATTAAGTAGCCTATCACGCAGCCCTTGTTAGGTGTTGCGAGCATATATATAGTTACAACGGGAATAAACAGGACATGAAGGCACTCGAACGATGTACCTTGCACCCAGAGAATACTGCAAAATATTAGCGAGATAGCAGGTTGGCATGACGCTATAGAATTTTCACTGTGCTGATGATCTCAAGGTTCATGCAAATGATGCTTTCGTTAACTAGGCCAAAGTGCGAATAACGAACTAAGACTCATGCGCACTGATGGTACAGCACACTCGGTGCACAACATTGCGCTAAGATTTAGGTTATTGAATGCTATTGGCCCAGCCTCCCGCATTTCGACGTGAGCACGCGTCACGCGTATACAAACAAAAAAGAGAAAGCTGCAGATTTCTGCATCCGTCAGAATCGCCACCTCATTTCAAGCAAAGCTCTCTTCAACACTTGCACTAAATTCATGTTTGCACCCTCAAACTACATTCCGTAAGACTTTGTCCCATATATCTGGCTCGCTTATTTCGTTGTCCACATATGAGAGAAGCCCGCGAACAAACGCAAAGTGTATCGAGCGGCCAGTCGCGCGGCAATTTGGCGTCTATTCGCGGGCTTCTTTCACGCTCGAAAAAACACTTTTATGTTGCACGTATTGAGCATCCGAATGCTGTATAGGGAGTTTTTTCAAGTTTCGCTACAATTTGGTCAGTGACACTTTTCATCAAATATAATATTTGAGACGTTCATTAATTAATTATTACTAATTATGTAATTAGGCGGAACGCAAAAATTATTTGAATATCTCGAAGCGACGGCAAAAAACATTACCTTGGTTCTCGCCTACCTTGGTGACCTTTGCATAGTTTGGTGCATTATTTTGGTGCATGATATTGGGGACACCCTGTATAATGAATCAGCCTATCTTATAATAGCGCTCGTCCTGTGTCGTTTTAGCGCTATGTATCCCAGTTAAAATTACTATCTTATAAGCTCCGCCAGTTCTTCCCTACATATATGAGGGTGGCTGGCTACGTTCTCTAGGGAACTTTGCAGTGAGACAACAAGCGGAAACTAAATATCCTCAGTCCAAAAAATTTGTGAATACAAGCTGGAAATTCAATTTTTGAGCATAACTTTTTGTGCCCTTCTTTCTAGGGATTATGGTGCATCCGCTCGGTCAGCATCTTGATGAGTACAGTGGGCCAGTTCAGGAGGTAGTGTAAGACGTCACGCTAAGAGACAAGAAGACAGCGGTGTGGATTAGAGAGCAAGTAGAGGTAGTCCGTTTTCTATTGGCACTCGGAAAAAGTATATTTAGGCAGCTTATGTATAGCGTTTAGTTATCTACTGGCAGGACTTGCGGTGTAGTTACCGCGGACAGTTCATGTCTCAATATATGCTGACGACATTTGCATCTCGACTTCTGCGGTGACTCGCCTTCAGGTGTGGGCCAGGCTTCAGCGGGCCGCAACCACTACGGCGTTTTATGTCCGAGAACAAGGTCTCAATGTGTACACCGAAAAGCGCCCATTGTTTGGCTTTACGCGCAAACAAATGTCATCGTATCCCGTTTCAATCAACGGTCAAGCTGTGTCCTATGTTAGGACGCATCGCTTTCGGGGTTTCATCATGACCGCAACCTCTGGTTGAGCCCTCACTGCGTCTACTGAAGAAGTTTATTGCCATTACTCAAGTCTTCAAATTTCTCTGCAGGAAAAAGTGGGTTACACCGGTACATTCTATGATGCAGCTGTGCTGGGTACTGTTCCTGGGATCCCTACGTTACAGCATACCAGTTTTGTCAAATACATGCAAGGCCAACATTCGCGGTCTGGAAAGCAGACAAGGTAAAGCCCTGCGCACGTGTTTAGGGCTGCCTCGGTGCACCTCAACAACAGCAACAACTGCCATTGATAGAGACTATGTTATCCAGACACAAATAGCTGTTGAGTCTCTCAGAGCGCACATTCGCCATCTGCCAAGGATCCCCGACCATCACTTAGCTTCCTTACCTGCCGAGAGGCCTCAGGCGACCTTTTCAAGAGTTGTTAGCGCTCATCAGAAGTGCATATCGTCATTGTGTACACCGGCGGCGAACAGTTCATCTCTCCTGTGGTGCCTACGATAGCCTCAAGATAATTTTGCTACTCCCGGAATTACAAAGAAGGTCAATCAACCATCGCCGGCTCTGATGCAACTGACGCTCCTTTCACAGCGTCAGAGATATCATGGCCGCATTCACACATATATATATATATATATATATATATATATATATATATATATATATATATATATATATATGTGTGTGTGTGAATATATATATATATATATATATATATCGATGGGTTCGTCGTTGCAGCTACGCAGGTTACAGTTAAAATTCAAATTGTCACTCATGACTACATCTACGTCGGCTCAACTTGCGGCGCTCCATGCCGCTATGACCTACGTCATCGAAGAGCCGGCACAGAAATGGGCGATATTTTGTGACTCTAAGGCGGCTCTTCAAAGTATCAAGTCTGCCTTGCATCACAGAACATACGAGCAGATGATATCCGACATCAGGGAAGTACACCACCATGCTCTGGAAACAGGGCACAACCTAATCTGTCAGTGGATTCCGGCTCACTGTCATATCGTTGGCAACGAATTTACTGACAGGGCTACCCGGTCTGCCCACGAAGACACCCAAACGCGTCCAGTAACATTGGTGAGGATGGACAATACCAGGGAACTTCGTCTGCTAGCACGCAAAACGTCACAACCTTTCTGAAGTTCAAGTGCCTTCAATGGCCGATTGCATAAGCATGACCCTTGCTACGACTGCAACTGCCATCTAGCCTTTCCCGCAGCGAAACAACTTTGCTGTGCCGTTTGTAGCTGCGAGTGGCGTTCACGAACGCTTGCTCCTATCGTGTCGGAATGGCCCAGAGCCTGATGTGCAATTCCTGTGTGTGCGAGGAAACCATGGAGCACCTATTGTGCGCCTGTCCTCGCTACGACGTACAACGCCTCTCTCTCTCAGGACAACTTTAAACCAACTGAACTTTAGACCGCTCTCTGAGGCAAAGATACTCGGACCATGGCTACACCCGTCACTGATACAAAAATCTATTTGTGCGCTAGTACACCTCTTGAAGTGCACCGGTCTGAGAGACCGCTTATAATCTCCCTGTGCGTCATCCCACGTGCGCTCAAGAGCATCTCTCCCTCTTTCTATTGCCACTTCCCCTTACCCCCGTGTAGGGTAGCTAACCGGACGCTCGTCTGGTTGACCTCCCTGCCTTTCGTCGCCTTGGTCTCTGATTTACTGGAGTTACTCAGCGTGTGACAACAGAAGGGAAGCAAAATCAAGCACCGCTCACAAAACTAGCAACTACAACGAAATAATAAAATTAGCTTCTGGCACTATTCCGGGGCCATTGAAGATAACTGGGAGTGGCCTTCGCCCTACAGTGGATATAAATAGGCCGATAATGAAACTGGACTGATCCCGGAGATGGCGATTTATAAAAAGAAGGCCGAACATCGAGACTGCAATCTTCCACCGCGTGCCTTAAGTGGGTCGCGTGGTGGGTATTTCCGCACTTGGTAGCTGCCAAATCGCAGTGCTGCCAAATGCGTTGGAGAAGATGGATAGCTTTATAGAACTCATTATGCGCTTAGCAAAAGCTTCGCATCACATAATTTACAAGCGTGCGTTATTGTTTCAGTATAATTTCTTGTTCTGCAGAGAAGGTCCTGCAGCACTGGAAACAAGCCTAATGTTCTGTTCTTCAGCCTATCGCAGTGATGCAAGCTCGGGTGATGAAAGTGCATTAAAAAAGCGAAGTTGTTGCGACTGCCTGCTGATACCTCTGACTATACGCGCAAATTTATTTCTCAGTGATTTCCGTATCGCCATTGTTCCATAAGGGTCTCTGCAGAGCTCTCGAGTTAGCTTGGTGAGCTAGCGCCGGATGTGTCATTTGGCCGCCATGAAGCTATGATGTCCTTGATGTTTAGTACACACAGGTTCCCTTCGGCGCGTATTCATAATATTTAGAATTCTCCCACGTTTCTAGGTACCTTAGAATGCATTTTTGCAGAACAGATACTTCCATAAAGTAGGCTACTCAGAACATCAATGTGGCGTTCTTATCCAATGGTGCCTTCTTATACAACTATGCCTTTGTCTCCGGCTGCGTTGTAAGCTTCCCGGTCCACAGATTTTTGCTTCACGTTTGGTCGGTGATGTCCGAGAACAAAAAGCAGAAATTAAGATCATGTAGTGAGCACTGCTTCGGGCCTCTGAATGAGTGCAGCAGCCGAACATGGGAACAATGTTACTCGATGTGGAACAATAGGCAACTTGCTGGTTTGTTTGGGCGTATTGATAATATGTCATATGCTAAAATTCTGCTCAGATTGCGATTTCAGTCTATGTCATCCAAAAGGTGACAGCTGCTGCAAATTATGAATAAAGGAATCGCAATATGTTTATGTGCTTTATTGGTTGTGATCGTCGTTATTCGTTGTGTGAAGAGGTGACGCAACCTCAGAAAGACTGTAGATTACACGGAAATAAATACAGTGCTTTTCATCAAATGCAATTTTCTTTAATGACTTACTCAACGCTTGCAACAGGCGTTAAAGAGGAGAGTAGTACAACCTAATCGGAAATATCAAATCAAGCTATAAACAGAAGATTATCATATTTTTTTTAACATGCGAGACTTTTGCAGTGTACAGATAGAGGCAAGCAAGCAAAGCAAACCAACACATATGCTACAAATACACATCTCTGATGCATTACTATGTTATGCCACCAAAGTGAGAAGTTAGGCTTGACCTAAACTTGTTATCAGGAATGGTAACCAGCCACTTTAGATGGCGGTTCCAGACGCTAACGCCTCAGAGTTAGCCAACGAGGTCTCACTGTAAAACTACAACACCAGTTCGACCAGCTTAAAAACACATGAAAATCTCCTCAAAAATGGTTTGAAATAACGCAAGATGACCACATACCAAGTATGTGCAATTTGACCAGATGACCAAGTATGTGCAATTTGTGACAGCGAATGCGTGTTTAACACTTATTTGAATGTAGACATTCCATGTCTTCACCAATATAAATTCATCCCGCACACCAATGCTGTGAGGTAATACGTGAAGATAATATGAGAATATTCACAATAAATATAATTCAAGGTTCAGTTTTCTCTTCTGCCCAGCAGGAGTTGCCCAGTGGCCTGCGTAGAGCCAATATGTAGCAGCCGCGTATTGTTGGAATGTTAGAATGCGCTCAGAATACGAAACTTTGCTATCCCTCTCCTACGTTCTTGTGGCGAAACGGTCTTTTTTTACAGCGTAAACTCTTGTGGGCTGATTGCAATAGCAGTTTTGATTGGCGATGTTGTCCGCTGGCGCCACCCTTCACCAGGAATGAGAAAAAAAGCTTACAGATCCCACGCCCTGTGGGAATCAATGTTATGCGAAGCAGGGTTCGGGGAGCCTACCAAGCTAACGAAACGATCATGAGAGCAGCAAGACATAGGCGGATCGATAGATAGATAGATAGATAGATAGATAGATAGATAGATAGATAGATAGATAGATAGATAGATAGATAGATAGATAGATAGATAGATAGATAGATAGATAGATAGATAGATAGATAGATAGATAGATAGATAGATAGATAGATAGATAGATAGATAGATAGATAGATAGATAGATAGATAGATAGATAGACAGATAGATAGATAGATAGATAGATAGATAGATAGATAGATTCAAAGCACCTCACGTAGGAAAATAATGCGAACTGCAAAAAACGACGTTTAACATTTGCTCAAAAAGACTGAAAATTAGAGCAGTTTTGGTTGTCCAACTTATCTGCTGTCTTCTTTCTCTTCCTCCAGCCTTTTGCTCTGAAGATTAAATTTTTATAGCCTCGTAGCGTCAGTGTCAGCCGCGCCGCTGCCCTCGACGCCAGGGGCTGCCAGCTGGGGAGGGCTGCAGCGACTGTCAGAGACGGGAGAAAATGGCTGCGCTTATGGTGCGTGTTTGCCTGTTGCTCTGTTTTTGGACGTGTCCTTGACGCATCTGCTGAGCGGGATGTACAAAGGCTATTCAGAGGAAGCTGGTCATGCAAGAGCCCTGCGGTCAACGTTCGCGTAGACACAAAAAGCTTGTGTTTGCGCAGAGTGTATTCGCTGCACAAGTTTCCTGCGGTGCCTGAGAAACGGCATGACAGGATAATCGCTTCAAATGGAAAATAATTCGTTCCCCGCAAGCTTGCTTGGGTTGCTATTCCTTTTGTTGGCCTCTACTACGCGATAGTGTGCGTCTTACCTTCCCGCTCTGCAGGCCTGCAATAACAGCATAACAACGCCGTTGACGGCTTTTCGGTATCTATTTTTCGTCTCGGTTCACTTTCCGAACGGGAAATGCCTGGAGGCTCACCCTTAATGAAAACTTCGTTTTCGATACGAAATAAAGCTAAACAGAAAGCGTTGGGGTGCGCGTTTTGAATTCGTAACATGCGCAGCATCGTTTCGTTACGCCAAATAAACACGACTGCAGGGAACTTGACGCTTTTTGTGTCCTGTGTTTTTCATGCACGTGATTCAGCCGCATTCGAATATTCGCGATCGCGAAAAAGGACATCTGGAGCCGAATTCATAAAGGTTTTTGTTCGTAACAAGTTTTCCAGATTGTTCAGTGGCCTTCGCTAATGATAAGTTTGCTGTTCTTATTGGACTGTTCTTGTTCTCACGAACTTTACTAGCGTAAGAACCTTTTGTGAATACGGGCCCAGAATATGACTTGCGCTTACAGAAACAGGATCGCGCACTCGTCAACGCTTCACTTGACTGTTTTTCTTTTTTTCCTAACAGCTGGTGCGCCCTTCAGCTATGTCTTACATGGATACGCAAATTAGTTTGTGTTATCTATTGACTGCGAGGGAGCAAGTAATAAAGCGCCTGTAATTGGCAGCGCGAAGGATATAAAATGCAATTTCTGTTAAATAACAAGCGCAAACTCTAAAAACCTATTTTTGATTCAACGCCGTATAGGAGGAAAACTCATACATAATTCTTTTTTTTATTAATTATAGGTCATGCCTCTATAATCTCCTTAGTTTCCTGATTATTATGCCTGACGACATAAGCCATGGCTATACTCAGGCACGCAGCCGCTCTTTTCACGGTGCAAGACTATGTGACTGACCATCGCCACGTGTACGTGACTCGTGCTCCCTTAATCGTATACTCGCACAGCCTTACCAACTCTCCCAACTGTCAATAGACAGTTTTAGTTTAGCGTGTTTGCCTTAATAGCAGGCTTACTGGAATAGCGGGATCGAAATGCGCATGCGCAGAACGATAACCGACACATACCGTTTAGCGTACGCACGCTATTTCCTAGATTTAACGTTACAGTCTTTGCGTAGCTTACGCAGTTTACGTAAAACATGGCGGCGGTCCCGGTCACCCGCTTCGAACTCAATTTGGCGTTGTTTTTGTAGAATTCATTTCGTTCGTAGCAAATGACTGCGTAAACGGCTTTCGCTTAGTCTCATGCCGCTTCGATGAGCGAGTGTTTGGCTAACCATGAGGAACTTTCGAGATCGCTTCTCGTTTCGAACGGGCCTATGCCTAACAAAAGAATTTTTTTCCCAGATGCGAGCGCCACCTATCGGTAAAGTCGGGAGATAGGCGCGACGACGGCATATGACCTCTGAGATGGGAAGATTTCGGAAGCTATGGTAGACAGCTTGTACAGCTTGTCTGTTCCGCTGCATATCGGCGGACATGGAAAGCAAAAATACAACGCGCAGCTGGCTTCCATTGCGCTGCCTAACGCACTTTCCGAACGCACACAAACATAAGATTAGGTGCCTTATGTATGTGAAATTCAAAGCGTAATAGAATAGCATCCAGCACGTAAACTACGCTATCTTTCTCCAAAGTTCGTTTGCGGAACGGTAACGCTATTTCTCTTAACTCCGCTATTACGCTAACGTTTAACTAAAACTGTCTAATAAAATGTAATGCTTGCTTCTCGTGCACACTGCACTAGCCGACGAATTGGTTATGCTGCTAAGTGTGTCCATTGTCGGTGTGGAATGCTGTTCATACTTGCTTCGTGTCAGTATTAGACGTATGAGCTTGAGCTTTCTCTGCGACTACGTGGACGATGCAGGGCATACAGACGAACTTTATTGTACTTATGTCGATCGTCGAATGCCAAGAGCATCCGACGATGGAGAAGACAAGGCAGGGTAAAAATGCAGCACAATATATGTCGGCAGCGCGCGACTACAACATGATACACCTCTTTAACATTAACAATCTCCGGAATCGGGCCACCTTGCTATGGCACGTACGTTTTCTTGCCGCGTCTGCTGAGGGGGACGTACAAAGGTTATTCAGAGGAAGCTGCTCATGCAAGAGCCCTCCGCTCAACGTTCCCAGAGACACAAAAAGCTTCTATTTGTGGAGAGTGTATTCGCTGCACAAGTTTCCTGTGGTGCCTAAGAAACGACACTACAGAAAAACGAATTGAAATAGAAAATACTTCATGCCCAGTAAGCTTGCTTGGTTGCGTATTCGTTTTGTTGCCATCAACTACGCGTTAGGGTGTATTGTCTTCCCGCGCTGTGGGCCTGCAATAACAGCATAACAGTACCGTTTTCTACCCTTTCATATTCTTTATTTTCGGTCTCCTCGGTTCACTTTGGGAACAGAAAGCGCACGGCGGTCAACACGTAATGAAAGCTGCGTTTTGGATATTAAATATAGGCGAGCAGAAAGCGTTAGGCTACGTTCACACTTGGTCTCGAAGCAGGCGGAAGCGGCAAAAACTTCGAAAAATCGGCCCGCCTAGGCGGCAAAGCGGGCGGAAAACCAGGCGGCGAGCAAAATCGGTCTCGGGCCGATTTTTTCGCCATGGCGAGGCGGAAACGCGGCGGAAAGTCGTTCCACTCGACCGGGAGCTCCACTAGCATATAAACATCCGGTCGTAAAATTGTACATGGCACCAAAAGTGTAGGCTGCGATGGTGATCGACGCGATCTAGATCCACCACTTGCTCTACGAGAAGAGTGGTACTAAGACGTACGGTCAGCAATACTCGCGATCCTATTCAACGTCGCGCGTCCGGAGGTGCGGCAACGAAGCCTTGGCGTGACCCAACTTCTCACGCTTTTGCAAAGCCGGGCCCACTTCCATGGCAGTAAATGGTTGGGAAGATTCCTCGTTGCCCCTCCGTAATTCTTCTCGCACGGGCGCGGTATGTAGCAGAAGTCGCGGGGCGCTTTTTTCGTTGCGGGGTGCTTTTCTCGTCGCGACGATAGATTGGGAGCGTAGGTCTCACGTAGGACGCGCAGGCTTCGGCGAGCCCCAGCACAAGGGCCAGCCCGGGTTTTAGCTTTGGTGTACTGGAGGCGTCGCCATTAATACGAAATGATGAACTGTTATTACAACCTGTAAATAAAAGCTATTAAAGAAATATTATAACGCCTAGGCACCAACCTGTGCCTCTGCGCTACCGTGACCATATGAGGAGAATTAAGGAACGCCAACGAGGAATTTACCGAAGGTCGCAGATGACAAGCGAAGTTGCGCGAAATGATGACTTTTGACGACGGGTGGGTCAATGAATGAACATACCGCTCGAAATGGTGCCGTACTGAGCGACACCACGCCTACAAACGTACGCAGACTAGATGGATGTGGGCGAAAGCGGCAGCGGTGGCCACGGCGGTAGCAAAACAAATGTGAACAACTTGGACATGCGCGGAAAAGATTTTCCGGCCGCTTTGGCCTTTCCGCCCGCTTACCGCTTCCCAAGTGTGAACGTAGCCTTACGCTGCGCGTGTCGACTTCGTGACTTGCGCAGCATTGTTCGTTAGACCATCGTTCAGTCTCAGAGTGCCCCGCAGGGGCGTCTGCGTCAGCAGGCGTTTGGTGTGTTGCGACACCACGGACCCGAGCACATGAGGGTTGGACCCTCCCGCGTTGAACCGTACGTGGCTTAGCCGTGTCCGGGGAAAAGGGGATCCTGGGGGTTGAGCCGAAGCCGGGTGTTTGGACCTTTAAGGCCCCTCAGCGGAGGCAACACACCCCTTTGGCCTCGGCTTCACGTAGACGGCACCCCCGGACTGGCCCACTCGGGGGAAATTGGTGGTCGCCTTTTCCTGTCCCTCTCCTAAATCTTTTACTTTCCTATCAACTTACCTTTCTGTCCTGTCATCACCTTTCGTCCCAATTTTTTTCTGTTTCTCCCAGGCGGCTTGGGTTAACCTGGTGCTCTATATCCAACCTTGACTATGGCGCATTGGGTTATAGCAGCGATGTACGGCTGGCGTGTGCAAGTCAATGCTCTGTCAAACTTGTAGCGTCCCCTTGTTGGGCTCCATGGTGGGTGGCTGCCATTGCTGCCGAAACAAATACAACCAGCATGCATAGAGCATCATTTCCCCTACTATCCGATCGTACCACTGTAAAGCGCGTACGCACCGGTCTCCCTCAACTTTTTCGCCACACGCAAAGAATCCTTTCCACGCTACCACGTAATCCACAGCGATAAACCTGAAAACCAGTAAGAGTTATTTCACCTTTCCTCGTCTCGAAATCCCTAACGGACACCATTGGACCAGGCTATAAAGCTAGCAAGATGGCAAGCGGCGACCTCCTCCTTGAGGTTCGGGACAAGCTGCAACATGAAAAGCTTGCAAATCTCACAACCTTTGCAGACATCCCAATAACAGTGACCCCACATCGTTCCCTCAACATAGTCCGAGGCGTGATTTCAGATTCCGACCTCTTAGAAATAACTGAAGCAGAACTGTTGGAAGGCTGGCAAGACCAAAACGTCATTGAGGTAAAAGGAATAAAAATCAGGCGAGACAACAAAGAAATTCCCACAAAACATCTGATCATTACATTTGCCTCTAGTGTGCTACCAGAAACCCTTGAGACAGGCTATATCAAAATCCGTGTCAGACCTTATATTCCAAACCCTCGTCGATGTTTTAAGTGTCAGAAGTACGGCCACGGCTCGCAAAGCAAAATGTGGTGACAAAGACCACACTTCCGAAAACTGTTCTGGAACACCCCACTGTGTAAACTGCGAAGGTGACCACCCCGCATATTCCCGATCCTGCGAAACCTGGAAAAAAGAAAAGGATGTAATTACATTGAAAATCAAAGAAAACATATCGTTCCAAGAAGCACGAAAACGTATTTCCGTTTTTCATACCGCAAGGTATGCTGATGCGTTGCGCAAGGGGGCAGCATCGCATCAGACTCCTCCGGTCCGTCGGGCC
>NC_051156.1:116393103-116459476 GCF_013339745.2 Dermacentor silvarum | reverse complement strand
TTTTTGTGCAGGACACTCCTAGTGGAATGGGCATGGCCACTCGCTGCTGCCGTCTACGCTCCGTTTCCCTGGCCTTGGTGCCCGGTGACATGTTAGCCTGCGCATGCGCATTCGCTCACTGGCAGTTGGCATCGGGGAATCCACATTCTTGGGGCGCCTCTCCAAACCGCGTGCCGTCACCGGGCCCTTTGGGAGCCATCCGGCTAACTCGACTGCTGCAACGAGATGTTTGACGAAGGAGCGTTGCCGCGCGTGCCGCTGTGTGATCACGTGATTGCTGAGAGAGTGTAAGGGGGAGAGGCCACAGCTGTGGCGGCGCAAGTGTTGCTATGCGCTGCTGTGCCATCACGTGTTTGCTTAGAGAGTGTGAGGGGGAGGGCCACAGCTGGCACCGTTCCAGGGCACGGACGGACGGACGGTCGGACGCCGCTGCTGCGCCATCACGTGATTGCTGGAGAGTGTAAGGGGAGACGCCACAGCTGTGGCGGCGCAGTGTTTGCTACTGTGCCATCACGTGATTGCTGAGAGAGTGTGAGGGGGAGAGGCCACAGCTGGCACCACTTCCAGGGCACGGATGGACGGACGGTCGTTCGCCTTAATATAGCCGTGTGGAACCCGTTCACCTACATGAACGGACGTAGAGTTTCCACATCATTTTCGCCTTTTCAAAAACGTCCGTGCCCTGGCTGTGTGACGAGCCAGGCGAAGGCCCTCACCTGCGAGTCAATGTGGCGCGCAAATTATGCTTTCCGAGCACATATTGGTGTGCTAGGCTGCCAGAGAAGAGTTCATGCGATTGCTGCAGCTCGCTCCGGCTCCAAGTGATGTACGTCCACCGCGCCCCAGCGTCAGGCCAGGTCCGGTGGCGTCATCGGAGTACTGGGGCACCTGCAAGGACCTGGAGTTCAACCCGGACCAACCAAACTACGAAGGCGAGGTGGTCACATTATGCAGGAAGACTCAGAATGGACGCCGGGCTGCCTTCCGGGGCAACAGGTGCCGAAAGCCATTTTCGCAGTTACACGGTACCGCTGCACTGCATGGGCAAAGAGGCGACGCAAGTAACTTCGCCAGCACGTAGTGCCTCTGCCGTCCGAACGACTACCTCTCCAGGCGGCAAGTGATTTGGTTCGCGTACTTATTGAGTAAAAGCGTAGACGTGTGGCTGTTGAGGGAGATGACCGGCGACTTGTTTTCTCTATCGGAGCACGCCATCGCAGACTGGAGGAACTACGCCCGGGAGGTCGTGAGGGATGAGCTGCTGGCGCGACCTCCACTCGGTGGCCCCGGAAGATAGCGCAAATTGACGAGTGCCTTCTTCGTGGCGAGCAGAAGTAGAATCGAGGCTGCCTAATGACGGGCGACAATGTTCTGCCGAGCCGCCAAAATTTCGGTCGTGTTAAAGTTCATGGGCCATGGGTCTTCGGCATTGTTTGCGCGACCACAGGGGTTCTGCGACTTTTCAAGGTCGACCGAGGAGACACGGCGACACTAGGCCCCATTATTGCAGCCAGTGTTTAACCGGCGACCATTATTTACAGTAACGAATGGTTGGCATACAACTGTATCCCAAATTTAGTGGATGCTAACGAGACGAGCCTCCATCTGCATTTGGAGAGAGTAGAGTTTTAGTATTGCGCGAAATGCTTGCGTTAGCGTTAGCGTACGCTAAATCTTTGCGGAACGCTGGGACAACGATGCGCCGCTACGCGCAAAAATTTCACCGCGCCATCTAGCTGCGGGTAGTCAAAGCTTCAAAGCTGATCGGCTCGCCATCTAGTTGCCAGTAGTCAAAGCAGCAAACTAAGCAGCTCGACAACCAGTCTAGCCGTTTGGATCTACGCCAAGCCTCGGAAAGAGCTTCCGTAGTCAAGCGCTCGGGCACGTAAATTAATCGATAACAACTTTGACACATATCGGACGCTGTTAGTAAGTCCCAATAATTGAAGCCCGTAAACAATTACTTAAGAAAATAAATTGGGCAACAATAATTTTAAGATTTCTTGCCTCAGTCTGGCGAGTGTTTACAGGCAGAGTTACGCTTTCGCTGTTCATGTGGAATGTGCTTAACCTATAATCGACAACAAAAACGACGCTGTCTTATCGTCCATAGCCCGTCACCGAAGCACGAATACCCGAAGCGAAAACCAGCAGCACCATTTATTTGGAAATGAGTGAGTCCTACAAGGCAGCAGGACGAGACGATTTCTGCGAAGCCGGCAGCCGTCAATTCCGAGGGAACCGCCATGTTTGCAACGCTCAGCAAACATAGGGAGTGTTTAGCGCTTAGCGTCTCCACTAAATCCAAAAAATAGCTGACGCACACCACGCGCAAACTAAAATAGCGTTCTGAGCATGCGCAGTCTGCCCTCGCTATATGATAGCGCTTAGCGTGGTGCCACTTTCCGCAAGACTAAAACTCTCTAGTGAACCACAGCGTGAACTTTGTTGACCCCATCACGGGCGTTCACACGCTAAAACTAAAAAGTCATTGTCAAAAATAAAGCGCGACCTCGTCAGCGGTGGGTACAGGGTAAGTTCACCGCTGCTCAATTCCCACCTGGCATGGATTGTGGTGGCAGCCAATTAAAGGCCATGCGCGCTGCAAAGCAATTTTCTTGCGTTTGTTAGAATACACAGATCGCTCCGGGCTACCCAGTATGAAGACTCTTTCTGCGGGTGTTAAAAATTAAATTATGGGGTTTTACGTGCCAAAACCACGATCTGATTATGAGACACGCCGTAGTGGGGGACTCCGGAAATTTAGACCACCTGGGGTTCTTTAACGTGCACCTAAATCTAAGTACACGGGTGTTTTCGCATTTCGCCCCCATCGAAATGCGGCCGCCGTGGCCGGGATTCGATCCCGCGACCTCGTGCTCAGCAGCCCAACACCATAGCCACTGAGCAACCACGGCGGGTTCTGCGGGTGTTAGAAGGCATCGTTCGGAGCTAGCCAACATGAAGGCGCCTCACAAAATAAGAGAAAATAAAGCTTAGTTTTCTGACCATTTGCTTTCCGCCATTACTCCGCACTTACACGGAAAGCGCGCGGCAAACTTCTTCTGCGCTAGCCGACGCTCACTTCGTCAGGCAGCCTTACTTTAGCGCGAGCAACGAGCGATCTGTTGAAAGCCCAGTGTGCAAACTAGGCGCATACCAATCTGTGCTCGGAAATGCGAGCGCAAGCACATAGCGAGTCGCGCTAATCCAATCCAGAGGAAAGGAGCAACGAGCGATCTGTTGAAAGCCCAGTGCGAAAACCAAGCGCACACCAATCCGTGCTCGGAAATGCGAGCGCAAGCACGTAGCGAGCCGCGCCAATCCAATCCGTAGGAATGAGGAGGAGGGGCAGCGTACTCTCGTGTTATAATGCGAAACATAATAAATTACAAATTAGTCTAACACACATTCAATGTACATCTTGTACACTTTAAAATCCTTATAAACCACGTGAATGTGACTAATAGTTTTGTACTAAATGCAATTTTTTTATAACTTGCTTGTGCCTGTAATGCACTCGGTGGAGCGACAAACAAGTGAAAGGAGGCATGACCATGCACCGACAGTATGATCACGTGAGCCCCAGTTTGTCGACCGCCCATATGGCAACGCCCAAGGGATGATGGCCACCCAGAGTAAATCTAGATAAGCCAATGAAACTGGAGGCGTGCCGATGGACAACTTTGTCTTGGTAGCATTGATTCTTTCATCTTGGGGCGTCGCTAGAGCTCATGCAGATCCCAAGTTTCGCCAAACTCGGCACATCCTGCATAGCACCTCAGGCCAGTGAATAACTGCAGGTGATTTATTATTTATTTATTTATTTATTTATTTATTTATTTATTTATTTATTTATTTATTTATTTATTTATTTATTTATTTATTGAAATGTAAGTTGTCCTCCGCATCTTAGGCACAGGCAATTAGTATCCATCGCAGAAGAAAACATGATGTTAGTACAAAATGAAACAAATAATCAGCCTATAGGAGGAGCAATAATAAATTATTTGTAAATCTATCGTTCATTCTTAAACCACCATTCAGAGAAAAAGTAACCGTAGGGACCAAACGGTAAAAACATAGTTCCGATGATGGCTTGACTAGACAACGAATCAGATAAAGTTAGTAAAAGCTAACAGTGCCACTTAATGCAATGCAATGAAAGAAGAACAATATACTTCAATCCTTACCTTGGCACCGTCAACCGTTAATAAACAGCCTTTTACGCAGCCATCTCCCGTGTACCTTTTTGCAGATGTGTGTAATAAAAAATTTCAAGCCTATAAATTGTTTAGCGTCATATAACTGGCCGCTGTGTTCTCCCTAAGGATGCGTTGGATATTACACCATTAAAGAACCAAAATGGACATCATTATGGAGCCCACGTTGAAAACGGCAAATCCATGGGATGGGCCTGGACCCCTGTACGCAGGTACGTGTGTATTCACCGCTATCAAAAATGGCCTTCTGCCAGCACTGTTTCATTAGTGTTGGCACTGGAGCGGCATTGGGGGCAGAAAGACATTGTGTTTAAGGCTTACATACTATTCGGCAAGTACGTGCTCACGTACAGCCGCATGCAGCGCGAAAAGAGCTTCATGACACATTAAGTAGCCTATCACGCAGCCCTTGTTAGGTGTTGCGAGCATATATATAGTTACAACGGGAATAAACAGGACATGAAGGCACTCGAACGATGTACCTTGCACCCAGAGAATACTGCAAAATATTAGCGAGATAGCAGGTTGGCATGACGCTATAGAATTTTCACTGTGCTGATGATCTCAAGGTTCATGCAAATGATGCTTTCGTTAACTAGGCCAAAGTGCGAATAACGAACTAAGACTCATGCGCACTGATGGTACAGCACACCCGGTGCACAACATTGCGCTAAGATTTAGGTTATTGAATGCTATTGGCCCAGCCTCCCGCATTTCGACGTACCAAAGTAACAAACAAAAAAGAGAAAGCTGCAGATTTCTGCATCCGTCAGAATCGCCACCTCATTTCAAGCAAAGCTCTCTTCAACACTTGAACTAAATTCATGTTTGCACCCTCAAACTACATTCCGTAAGACTTTGTCCCATATATCTGGCTCGCTTATTTCGTTGTCCACATATGAGAGAAGCCCGCGAACAAACGCAAAGTGTATCGAGCGGCCAGTCGCGCGGCAATTTGGCGTCTATTCGCGGGCTTCTTTCACGCTCGAAAAAACACTTTTATGTTGCACGTATTGAGCATCCGAATGCTGTATAGGGAGTTTTTTTCAAGTTTCGCTACAATTTGGTCAGTGACACTTTTCATCAAATTATAATATTTGAGACGTTCATTAATTAATTATTACTAATTAAGTAATTAGGCGGAACGCAAAAATTATTTGAATATCTCGAAGCGACGGCAAAAAACATTACCTTGGTTCTCGCCTACCTTGGTGACCTTTGCATAGTTTGGTGCATTATTTTGGTGCATGATATTGGGGACACCCTGTATAATGAATCAGCCTATCTTATAATAGCGCTCGTCCTGTGTCGTTTTAGCGCTATGTATCCCAGTTAAAATTACTATCTTATAAGCTCCGCCAGTTCTTCCCTACATATATGAGGGTGGCTGGCTACGTTCTCTAGGGAACTTTGCAGTGAGACAACAAGCGGAAACTAAATATCCTCAGTCCAAAAAATTTGTGAATACAAGCTGGAAATTCAATTTTTGAGCATAACTTTTTGTGCCCTTCTTTCTAGGATTATGGTGCATCCGCTCGGTCAGCATCTTGATGAGTACAGTGGGCCAGTTCAGGAGGTAGTGTAAGACGTCACGCTAAGTGTAAGACATCACGCTAAGAGACAAGAAGACAGCGGTGTGGATTAGAGAGCAAGTAGAGGTAGTCCGTTTTCTATTGGCACTCGGAAAAAAGTATATTTAGGCTGCTTATGTAATGCGTTTAGTTATCTACTGGCAGGACTTGCGGTGTAGTTACCGCGGACAGTTCATGTCTCAATATACGCTGACGACATTTGCATCTGGGCTTCTGCGGTGACTCGCCCTCAGGTGTGGGCCAGGCTTCAGCGGGCGGCAACCACTACGGCGTTTTATGTCCGAGAACAAGGTCTCAATGTGTACACCGAAAAGTCCGTATTGGTTGGTTTTACGCGCAAACAAATGTCATCGTATCCCGTTTCAATCAACGGTCATGCTCTGTCCTATGTTAGGACGCATCGCTTTCGGGGTGTCATCATGACCGCAACCTCTGGTTGAGCCCTCACTGCGTCTACTGAAGAAGTTTATTGCCATTACTCAAGTCTTCAAATTTCTCTGCAGGAAAAAGTGGGTTACACCGGTCCATTCTATGATGCAGCTGTGCAGGGTACTCTTCCTGGGACTCCTACGTTACAGTATACCAGTTTTGTCAAATACATGCAAGGCCAACATTCGCGCTCTGGAAAGCAGACAAGGTAAAGCCCTGCGCATGATTTTAGGGCTGCCTCGGTGCACCTCAACACCAGCAACAACTGCCATCGATAGAAACCATGTGATCCAGACACACATAGCTGTTGAGTCTCTCAGAGCGCACATTCGCCATCTGCCAAGGATCCCCGACCATCACTTAGCTTCTTATCCGGCGAGAGGCCTCAGGCGACCTTTTCAAGAGTTATTAGCGCTCATCAAAATGCATATCATCATTGTACACACCGGCGGCGAACAGTTCATCTCTCCTGTGGTGCCTACGATAGCCTCAAGATAATTTTGCTACTCCCGGAATTGCAAAGAAGGTCAATCAACCATCGCCGGCTCTGAAGCAACTGATGCTCCTTTCACAGCGTCAGAGATATCAATGGCCGCATTCATATATATATATATATATATATATATATATATATATATATATATATATATATATACCGATGGGTTCGTCGTTGCAGCTACGCAGGTTACAGTTAAAATTCAAATTGTCACTCATGACTACATCTACGTCGGCATAACTTGCGGCGCTCCATGCCGCTATGACCTACGTCATCGAAGAGCCGGCACGGAAATGGGCGATATTTTGTGACTCTAAGGCGGCACTTCACAGTATCAAGTCTGCCTTGCATCCCAGAACATACGAGCAGATGATATCCGACATCAGGTAAGTACACCACCATGCTCTGGAAACAGGGCACAACCTAATCTATCAGTGGATTCCGGCTCACTGTCGTATCGTCGGCAACGAATTTGCTGACAGGGCTGCCCGGTCTGACCACGAAAACACCCAAACTCGTCCAGTAACTTTGGTGAGGATGGACAATACCAGGGAACTTCGTCTGCTGGCACGCAAAACGTCACAACCTTTCTGAAGTTCAAGTGCCTTCAATGGCCGATTGCATAAGCATGACCCCTTGCTACGACTGCAACTGCCATCTAGCCTTTCTCGCAGCGAAACAGCCTTGCTGTGCCGCTTGTAGCTGCGAGTGGCGTTCACGAACGCTTGCTCCTATCGTGTCAGAATGGCCCAGAGCCTGATGTGCGACTCCTGTGTGTGCGAGGAAATCATGGAGCACCTATTGCGTGCCTGTCGTCACTACGACGTACAACGCCTCTCTGTCTCTCTCAGGACAACTTTAAACTAAGTGAACTTGAGAGCGTTCTCTGAGGCAAAGATGCTCGGACCATGGCTACACCCATCACTGATACAAAAATTGATATGTGCGCTAGCACACCACTTGAAGTGCACCGCTCTGAGAGACCGCTTATAATCTCCCTGTGCGTCATCCTACGTGGGCTCATGAGCATCTCTCCCTCTTTCTATTCCCACTTCCCCTTACCCCCGTCTAGGGTATAGCTAACCAGACGCTCGTCTGGTTGACCTCCCTGCCTTTCGTCGCCTTGGTCTCTGATTTACTGGAGTTACTCAGCGTGTGACAACAGAAGGGAAGCGAAATCAAGCACCGCTCACAAAACTAGAAACTACAACGAAATAAGAAAATTAGCTGCTGGCACTATTCCGGGGCCATTTAAGATTACTGGGAGTGGCCTTCACCCAACAGTGGATATAAATAGGCCGATGATGAAACTGGACTGATCCCGGAGATGGCGATTTATAAAAAGAAGGCCGAACTTCGAGACTGCAATCTTCCACCGCGTGCATTAAGTGGGTCGCGTGGTGGGTATTTCCGCACTTGGTAGCTGCGCAATCGCAGTGCTGCCAAATGCGTTGGAGAAGATGGATAGCTTTATAGAACTCATTATGCGCTTAGCAAAAGCTTCGCATCACATAATTTACAAGCGTGCGTTATTGGTTCAGTATAATTTCTTGTTCTGCAGAGTAGGTCCTGCAGCACTGGAAACAAGCCTAATGTTCTGTTCTTCAGCCTATCGCAGTGATGCAAGCTCGGGTGATGAAAGTGCATTAAAAAAGCGAAGTTGTTGCGACTGCCTGCTGATACCTCTGACTATACGCGCAAATTTATTTCTCAGTGATTTCCGTATCGCCATTGTTCCATAAGGGTCTCTGCAGAGCTCTCGAGTTAGCTTGGTGAGCTAGCGCTGGATGTGTCATTTGGCCGCCATGAAGCTATGATGTCCTTGATGTTTAGTACACACAGGTTCCATTCGGCGCGTATTCATAACATTTAGAGAGATAGAGAGAGATAAGTTTAATGATGTGAAATGCAGAGAGGTCGGCCTGAGGTAAATTCCTCTAACCAGCTACTCTGCGATGGGGGAAGGGGAAGAGGGAAAGAAAGAGGGAAGAAAGAGGCGCATGATGGGTGACGATGATGAGAGAAGGAGGATGTGAAACATATGGCAAGCACTTTGGCATGCTCAAAGCCTTTAGAATTCTCCCACGTTTCTAGGTACCTTAGAATGCATTTTTGCAGAACGAATACTTCCATAAAGTAGGCTACTCAGAACATCAATGTGGCGTTCTTATCCAATGGTGCCTTCTTATACAACTATGCCTTTGTCTCCGGCTGCGTTGTAAGCTTCCCGGTCCACAGATTTTCGCTTCACGTTTGGTCGGTGATGTCCGAGAACAAAAAGCAGAAATTAAGATCATGTAGTGAGCACTGCTTCGGGCCTCTGAATGAGTGCAGCAGCCGAACATGGGAACAATGTTACTCGATGTGGAACAATAGGCAACTTGCTGGTTTGTTTGGGCGTATTGATAATATGTCATATGCTAAAATTCTGCTCAGATTGCGATTTCAGTCTATGTCATCCAAAAGGTGACAGCTGCTGCAAATTATGAATAAAGGAATCGCAATATGTTTATGTGCTTTATTGGTTGTGATCGTCGTTATTCGTTGTGTGAAGAGGTGACGCAACCTCAGAAAGACTGTAGATTACACGGAAATAAATACAGTGCTTTTCATCAAATGCAATTTTCTTTAATGACTTGCTCAACGCTTGCAACAGGCGTTAAAGAGGAGAGTAGTACAACCTAATCGGAAATATCAAATCAAGCTATAAACAGAAGATTATCATAATTTTTTTTAACATGCGAGACTTTTGCAGTGTACAGATAGAGGCAAGCAAGCAAAGCAAACCAACACATATGCTACAAATACACATCTCTGATGCATTACTATGTTATGCCACCAAAGTGAGAAGTTAGGCTTGACCTAAACTTGTTATCAGGAATGGTAACCAGCCACTTTACATGGCGGTTCCAGACGCTAACGCCTCAGAGTTAGCCAACGAGGTCTCACTGTAAAACTACAACACCAGTTCGACGAGCTTAAAAACACATGAAAATCTGCTCAAAAATGGTTTAAAATAACGCAAGATGACCACATACCAAGTATGTGCAATTTGACCAGATGACCAAGTATGTGCAATTTGCGACACCGAATGCGTGTTTAACACTTATTTGAATGTAGACATTCCATGTCTTCACCAATATAAATTCATCCCGCACACCAATGCTGTGAGGTAATACGTGAAATAATATGAGAATATTCACAATAAATATAATTCAAGGTTGAGTTTTCTCTTCTGCCCCGCAAGGAGTTGCCCTGTGGCCTGCGTAGAGCCAATATGTAGGCAGCCGCGTATTGTTGGAATGTTAGAATGCGCTCAGAATACGAAACTTTGCTATCCCTCTCCTACGTTCTTGTGGCGAAACGGTCTTTTTTTACAGCGTAAACTCTTGTGGGCTGATTGCAATAGCAGTTTGATTGGCGATGTTGTCCGCTGCCGCCACCCTTCACCAGGAATGAGAAAAAAAGCTTACAGATCCCACGCCCTGTGGGAATCAATGTTATGCGAAGCAGGGTTCGGGGAGCCTACCAAGGTAACGAAACGATCATGAGAGCAGCAAGACATGGGCGGCTAGATAGATAGATAGATAGATAGATAGATAGATAGATAGATAGATAGATAGATAGATAGATAGATAGATAGATAGATAGATAGATAGATAGATAGATAGATAGATAGATAGATAGATAGATAGATAGATAGATAGATAGATAGATAGATAGATAGATAGATAGATAGATAGATTCAAAGCACCTCACGTAGGAAAATAATGAGAACTGCAAAAAACGACGTTTAACATTTGCTCAAAAAGACTGAAAATTAGAGCAGTTTTGGTTGTCCAACTTATCTGCTGTCTTCTTTCTCTTCCGCCAGCCTTTTGCTCTGAAGATTAAATTTTTATAGCCTCGTAGCGTCAGTGTCAGCCGCGCCGCTGCCCTCGACGCCAGGGGCTGCCAGCTGGGGAGGGCTGCAGCGACTGTCAGAGACGGGAGAAAATGGCTGCGCTTATGGTGCGTGTTTGCCTGTTGCTCTGTCTCTGGACGTGTCCTTGACGCATCTGCTGAGCGGGATGTACAAAGGCTATTCAGAGGAAGCTGGTCATGCAAGATGCCCTGCGGTCAACGTTCGCGTAGACACGAAAGGCTTGTGTTTGCGCAGAGTGTATTCGCTGCACAAGTTTCCTGTGGTGCCTGAGAAACGGCATGATATGATAATGGCTTCAAATGAAAAATAATTCGTTCCCAGCAAGCTTGCTTGGGTTGCTATTCCTTTTGTTGGCGTCGACTACGACGATAGTGTGCGTCTTACCTTCCCGCTCTGCAGGCCTGCAATAGCAGCATAAGAACGCCGTTGACGGCCCTTCGGTATCTATTTTTTGTCTCCTCACTTCACTTTCCGAACGGGAAATGCCTGGAGGCTCACCCATAATGAAAACTTCCGTTTTCGATACGAAATAAAGCTAAACAGAAAGCGTTCGGGTGCGCGTGTTGAATTCGTAACATGCGCAGCATTGTTTCGTTACGCCAAATAAACACGACTGCAGGGAACTTGACGCTTTTTGTGTGCTGTGTTTTTCATGCACGTGATTCAGCCGCATTCGAATATTCGTGATGGCGAAAAAGGACGTCTGGAGCCAAATTCATAAAGGTTTTTGTTCGTAACAAGTTTTCCAGATTGTTCAGTGGCCTTCGCTGATGATAAGTTTGCTGTTCTTATTGGACTGTTCTTGTTCTACGAACTTTACTAGCGTAAGAACCTTTTGAGAATACGGGCCCAGAATATGGCTTGCGCTTACAGAAACAGGAACGCGCACTCGTCAACGCTTCACTTGACTGCTTTTCTTTCTTTCCTAACAGCTGGTGCGCCCTTCAGCTATGCCTTACATGGATACGCAAATTATTTTCTGTTATCTATTGCCTGCGAGAGAGCAAATAATAAAGCGCCTGTAATTGGCAGCGCGAAGGATATAAAATGCAATTTCTGTTAAATTACAAGCGCAAACTCTAAAAACCTATTTTTGATTCAACGCCGTATAGGAGGAAAACTCATACATAATTCTTTTTTTATTAATTATAGGTCATGCCTCTATAATCTCCTTAGTTGCCTGATTATTATGCCTGACGACATAAGCCATGGCTATACTCAGGCACGCAGCCGCTCTTTCCACGGTGCAAGACTATGTGACTGACCATCGCCACGTGTACGTGACTCGTGCTCCCTTAATCGTATACTCGCACACCCTTACCAACTCTCCCAACTGTCAATAGACAGTTTTAGTTTAGCGTGTTTGCCTTAATAGCAGGCTTACCGGAATAGCGGGATCGAAATGCGCATGCGCAGAACGATAACCGGCACATACCGTTTAGCGTACGCACGCTATTTCTTAGATTTAACGTTACAGTCTTTGCGTAGCTTACGCAGTTTACGTAAAACATGGCGGCGGTCCCGGTCGCCCGCTTCGAACTGAATTTGGCGTTGTTTTTGTAGAATTCATTTCGTTCGTAGCAAATGACTGCGTAAACGGCTTTCGCTTAGTCTCATGCCGCTTCGATGAGCGAGTGTTTGGCTAACCATGAGGAACTTTCGAGATCGCTTCTCGTTTCGAACGGGCCTATGCCTAACAAAAGAATTTTTTCCCAGATGCGAGCGCCACCTATCGGTAAAGTCGGGAGATAGGCGCGACGACGGCATATGACCTCTGCGATGGGAAGATTTCGGAAGCTATGGTAGACAGCTTGTACAGCTTGTCTGTTTCGCTGCATATCGGCGGACATGGAAAGCAAAAATACAACGCGCTGCTGGCTTACATTGCGCTGCCTAACGCACTTTCCGAACGCACACAAACATAAGATTAGGTGCCTTATGTATGCGAAATTCAAAGCGTAATGGAATAGCATCCCGCACGTAAACTACGCTATCTTTCTCCAAAGTTCGTTTGCGGAACGGTAACGCTATTTCTCTTAACCCCGCTATTACGCTAACGTTTAACTAAAACTGTCTAATAAAATGTAATGCTTCCTTCTCGTGCACACTACACTAGCCGACGAATTGGTTATGCTGCTAAGTGTGTCCATTGTCGGTGTGGAATGCTGCTCATACTTGCTTCGTGTCAGTATTAGACGTATGAGCTTGAGCTTTCTCTGCGACTACGTGGACGATGCAGAGCATACAGACGAACTTTATTATACTTATGTCGATCGTCGAATGCCAAGAGCATCCGACGATGGAGAAGACAAGGCAGGGTAAAAATGCAGCACAATATATGTCGGCAGCGCGCGACTACAACATGATACACCTCTTTAACATTAACAATCTCCGGAATCGGGCCACCTTGCTATGGGACGTACGTTTTCTTGCCGCGTCTGCTGATGGGGACGTACAAAGGTTATTCAGAGGAAGCTAGCTCATGCAAGAGCCCTCCGCTCAACGTTCCCAGAGACACAAAAGGCTTCTATTTGTGGAGAGTGTATTCGCTGCACAAGTCTCCTGTGGTGCCTAAGAAACGACACTACAGAAAAACGAATTGAAATTGAAAATACTTCATGCCCAGTAAGCTTGCTTGGATGCGTATTCGTTTTGTTGCCGTCAACAACACGTTAGGGTATGCTGTCTTCCCGCGCTGTGGGCCTGCAATAACACCATAACAGTACCGTTTTCCACCCTTTCATATTCTTTATTTTCGGTCTCCTCGGTTCACGTTGGGAACAGAAGGCGCACGGAGGTCAACACGTAATGAAAGCTGCGTTTTGGATATTAAATATAGGCGAGCAGAAAGCGTTAGGCTACGTTCACACTTGGTCTCGAAGCAGGCGGAAGCGGCAAAAACTTCGAAAAATCCGCCCGCCTAGGCGGCAAAGCGGGCGGAAAACCAGGCGGCGAGCAAAATCGGTCTCGGACCGATTTTTTCGCCATGGCGAGGCGGAAACGCGGCGGAAAGTCGTTCCACTGGACCGGGAGCTCCACTAGCATATAAACATCCGGTCGTAAAATTGTACATGGCACCAAAAGTGTAGGCTACGATGGTGATCGACGAGATCTAGATCCACCACTTGCTCTGCGAGAAGAGTGGTACTGAAACGTACGGTCAGCAATACCCGCGATCCTATTCAACGTCGCGCGCCCGGAGGTGCGGCAACGAAGCCTTGGCGTGACCCAACTTCTCACGCTTTTGCAAAGCCGGGCCCACTTCCATGGCAGAAAATGGTTTGGAAGATTCCTCGTTGGCGCTCCGTAATTCTTCTCGCACGGGCGCGGTATGTAGCAGAAGTCGCGGGGCGCTTCTTTCGTTGCGGGGTGCTTTTCTCGTCGCGACGATAGATTGGGAGCGTAGGTCTCACGTAGGACGCGCAGGTTTCGGCGAGCCCCAACACAAGGGCCAGCCCGGGTTTTAGCTTTGGTGTACTGGAGGCGTCGCCATTATTACGAAATGATGAAATGTTATTACAACCTGTAAATAAAAGCTATTAAAGAAATATTATAACGCCTAGGCATCAACCTGTGCCTCTGCGCTACCGTGACCATGTGAGGAGAATTAAGGAACGCCAACGAGGAATTTACCGAAGGTCGCAGATCGATGACAAGCGAAGTTGCGCGAAATGATGACTTTTGACGACGGGTGGGTCAATGAATGAACATACCGCTCGAAATGGTGCCGTACTGAGCGACACCACGCCGACAAACGTACGCAGACTAGATGGATGTGGGCGAAAGCTTCAGCGGTGGCCGCGGCGGTAGCAAAACAAATGTGAACAACTTGGACATGCGCGGAAAAGATTTTCCGGCTGCTTTGGCCTTTCCGCCCGCTTACCGCTTCCCAAGTGTGAACGTAGCCTTAAGGCCCAACCACAAGGAACGGATTTCCGACGGATTTTCGGCGTCGGCGCCGGCCGGCGGCACGCGACGGCGGCCGGCGGCGTGGAGAACAATGCGCCGCCGGTCGGCGCCGCAAGACCGAGCAGTCCAGACTGCAGCGCTGACGGCGGAAGTGGCGGTAGACGCAGGAGACAAACAAAATATAGCCTCCGAGATGGTGCACCGTGCCATGTGAGTGAGCTCGGAGGCCATTTACAAAGCGAGCTTCCGGCGTTGTCGTCCGCGAGTGCCTGTGCCTCGTCTGCGTCCCAAACAGCCGATCGCTCGCGCGTGCTCCGGCCATTGCAAGTGGTGCAGCTTTGTACGGGTATCATGGATAATGATGTATACTCTTTCCAGACAAGGACATGCAAGGAACGCCGAAGTGCACACTTATAAGGCCCGTCCACGTTACCGGCACGCCAACTCGCCGTACGCCGTTCGCGGGTCGCCGTTTGACGGTGGTTTCGCTCGCGAGCGGCGAGATTTCCTTGCCGTAGGCAGGATGGGACCGGGACCCATTTGTGCTGCAGATGTACATCGAAGTGGCCAATCAGTGACCGAAGGGTGGTCACCCTGGCACCGACGGCAGCCTCACCGCCGCTGATCGTTCGGCGGCGCCGATATCGTCGCTAGGCCTTCTCCGGCTCACTCGAAAGCTTAAGCTGACGGCGCTTCGGAATGAATCACCGACGCTCACCAGCCGCGATATTTTCTGACCGTTGTTGTCGCTCTTCGCTATAATTATACACAAAGAAGAAAATGCGCTGATATTAGCGCGCCGTCGGCTGTGATGCGGGCACAACCGAGCCGGTCGTCTGCCGCCGGTAGCCGTGCACTGTAGCTGAGCTCGACAAGTATCGGAGCTCTCGTTCGTGTTTAACGTTCGACGGCGGATGTAGTTTTTCATAAAATGTAGAATTTACGCCTCACGTTATCTAGCGGAAAGTATTTTTGCTAGGAACATAAGCTGCTGGTGATGCTATCCATGCTATGCGACTGGTGCTACGTTTTTCAGCACAGACAACCAGCGTATATGTTTGCACTAACGCTACGGACAATTTTTATGAAGTTTTAAAAGTACAAGAAGTCCTTGCTCAGTAAAAACAATTGTTCTGTTAGCGCAACATTTTGCAAAACTGACCGGCTAAATTCGGGGCCAAGGATCTGGCCACATTGCGCCACGCTTGAAATACGTCGACGCCGAGAGACGCCGGGAAAATCCGTCGGAAATCCGTTCCTTGTGGTGGGCCTTTACGCTGCGCGTGTCGACTTCGTGACTTGCGCAGCATTCTTCGTTAGACCGTCGTTCCGTCTCAGTGTGCCGCGCGCCCTGGCGTTTAAAAACGGCGGGCGCAGTTCGGGGCCCGGTTTGTGTTGTCTTTCACGTTCTAATTATTATAGAGTGGTTTTTCTTTTTTTTTTGCATGTGTGTGTATGTGTTTAAAATCACGGGTGTCTACTAAAATATTATTTTTGTTGCAAATATTTACTTTTATAGCACATGTGCCGCTAGTGGTGCCCGTGCAGCACGTTTCGTCTTTGTTAATGTCTTCACCATTGCGGTCGCGGGAGCGTCTGTTTCGAGTTCCAAGCCCAGAAGATGGCGCGTTCGTCCAGCAATTGGAGTAGAAAGACGACTTCCAAATATTATCGGTTCACCAACAAGAAGAGCAGTGAAAAACCGGTACACGAAGCGCAAGCCTCAGGAAACTGCGTCAGAGGATCGGCATTAATCCTTCGTTGTAGATGGCGCAAGTACTGACTGGCTACCGTCTAATCGACTTCGGTCTTCTCCGCAGCTTCTTGCAGGGTGTTGCTTTGTGTAAAATGTGCAACAAGGGAGGAATAACTTTGGAAGAAGCAATTGACAGGCGAAGCGGTTTGGCATCCGCCATAAATGTCACCTGCAGCGAGAGCGATGCTCTCAATATGCTGGAGACATCCACGCGCACTGCGGGCAAAATAAATCAAAGGTTCGTTTATGCGCTTCGTACCTGCGCGAAAGAATTGAGATGTGGTCGCATCATGTGTGCTGTGCTCAAACTACCGCCACCGCCAACAAAGTTTGCGCAGTACAACGCGAGCCTTCTTGACGCATCCACGACCGCTGTGAGTAATAGTTTGGCAAAAGTGGCCCAAGGACTGAAGAAAGAGGCCTCCGCATTTGATGGGCAGAGCAAGAAAGACCACGTAACAAATAAGGAACACTAAGAGTGGTTTTGGAGACACCTGCAAGAAAGCCAGCAGTGAAATGTATTCTCCTGAGGCAATTGGAACATGCATTAGCATTATGCGAAGATAAAACTTCATTTTCGTAAAATAGCGTTTTTTACAAATTTCTCAAGTTCAATGTACATTTTCTCAGAAAGTATTTATCCGATTCGAGTGAACCATTGCGCACATATATACTACAACCAGTCAGAAATATTCTGAACTAAAAAAATTATTAATGATGTCGGTGACAACACTGGAAAAAAATGACACTGCAGGACACGAGGCTGGCGCCAAGCACTAAGTCTGGTTGGAGATCAACAAAACCCAGCACTGTTCGTGCTCGTTCACGTAATCCTGTGGCTCTGTGCATGCAGGGACTTTATTTTTTTAGAGGGAAACACCAAGGAAGTTATGATATCTTTTCAGTTCAGATATAACCTATGGCTACTAGAATAACACTGCCTATAATCATCACATTCGTCTTGGTGTTTGCAGAGAAAAGGTACATTGAATAATTAAACACACCTAACATTTTAGGAGTGAGCCACAGGAAGGATAAGACATCTAGGCACCTTTTGCGAGCACGTGAAACTAGATCTGAATACCTGCCCCCGTTTCTAAGATATTACGTTAAAATGAACATGTACCATTTACCGTACGATACATCCTTCTAGAATGTCCGTGATAACCTCAATTATCTAATCATGCCCACTCAAAGCAGATTTATCTGCACAAGATCGCCAATTCTATCATAATTATTCATTTGAAAGCCTAAGGCTACAGTTCCCGTCATTGTTGCTGAATGGTGTTTCTTTAGAGAACGTGGTTATACGACCAGATGTAACACTTTTCATGAGAGTGTTGTATTCTCAAGCAAGACGGCTCTCGAAAGCGCTAAATAATTGATACTTTCATTTGTGAAATTTTGGCTGCCCAAATGTGCGCTGGTAGGTTTTGTTTCTGAACTTTTTTACACATCATTTAAGCCGTGAGACGGAAATACTACTATCTTGCGAAAACTAAAACATTGCTCTGGCAACATTAACAAAGTGTTTCCTTCTGTGAACCATCACGCTGTAACAAGTCTGACGTGCTGGGTTTCATTGAAACAGTACTGGGTTTCGTTTATCTGTAACCAGTCCTGGTTCCAGCCTCGTGTTTCAGTGTCGCATTAGCACACTACATTTGGTTGAGTGAATCGTCACGTGACAAAGTAGAACTTGCGACGCTGCAGGTGACTGTGATCTATTGGCTGCTCCTGGAATGCTATTTCGTGGAGCACCGGTTAACGTATCGCTAGACTTGATTTATGAAGCATCTCTGCCATTGGCCCGTGCCTGAGCACAAAGTGGCATGTTGTTGCTTTTCTCGCGTTCCTTTTTTTCCTCCTCTGAACGCGGGCTGTACACACCGCAGCGAGAATAAAAGGACGTCGATTCTGCTACGTAGCATGCTGCCTGCACCAATTTTTTCGCTGTAAAGGTGAGTTTTACATTCCCTGCGTGTTCCATAGTATACAAAATTTTACATGTCATAAAACTGGACATTTCACTTGGTCATACCGAGTACCAGTTGATGGCTTTTAGGGGAAGTCTACTTCTTTTTGCACATACATGTACCTGGGTAAATATGCCTTGTAAGGATACCACCCTGGATTCCAAGAAAACGAACCGCAGAACCATATGCACCAGGCCGCAGTAACTTAATCATTGCCATTTTCATAAAAACATTGTTGTCTTGTCATAGGGAGCCACACTATAGAGTGTGCTACAAAATACCAGAAATAAATTATTCAGTCGTGCATTACCAACCTCACAGACGTGCCTTTAACAATACTATGAGAGTGCGTGCAATGCTGCAATATGCCATGTCTGTTGCTTCTTTTACGCGCTGTCTTCGCAAACATTATTGCGTGTATTGTGTAACCAAGGTACGTGCAAGCCGTGTACGTGCAGAGCGCACAACATTCCGCTAATGATGTGCATTGCGATCAGCCATTCACCAGCCTAGATAGTAAAAATGCATGTTTTTGCCCCAGTCAGCTCACGTGCAAACATATTATCCTCATGAGCTGAAGGGGCGCCGTAACTTAATTTGATTCTACGGGTTTCGGCGTACTTAACAACTAATATGGGAGTTTTAAAGCAACAGCAGTTAAAATCTCGGCTCTGCGTTGGCAGTGTCCGCCCTTTCATTTCCGTCACGGCAAAAAATAAATAAAAACGGCGGCATTGTGTTTATTAAGTGTTCTTGGTTATCGTGTGAGCTCCTCATTCGGAGCTTCCCCTTGTCCTATGGAGTTTCTTACAATATTACATAGAGGCAAAACTGAAGCTGCACCGCTGCGGTATGCATTGAATTGTAGTGATGTGCTGCCTTCGGATTGCCACTGTTCTCGTAAAGCCAGAACACCTTGAGGGTGCGTCTGGCTAGTACGGTTTCGTCTATCACAGCGGTTCATTTTCTAATAAACCAGCACCTAAAAAGCTGTTTTCTTTAATTAGTCCACAACAAATACTTTTTTATGGTCCATGAAAACTTGTCCTTAAGTATACAGTTATATGAAACTTAAGCAGTACCGGCGAGATGCTAAAGTTGGAGGACAGACGCCAAGGTCTGCGTTCACTGTGTGGCAATTTGCCCTATTGTTTTCACTTGATTATGCACAGTAAGGGAGTGAACTTTATTGAAAGATGTAAAGATGCATGAGAACTTTTACGAAGATTTCATTTTAAGAAAGCAGCTTTATTGGGTAGGCATGAGCACGTTTTAGGCCGAGCCACGCTCGAGAAAAAGTTATCGCCAACAACGTTGCAGCCGGGATACTAAGAATACTACAAGGTAATTTTAAATGCACTACAGTTAGTACAACAAAATATACTGTGTCGTCGTGTCATTTGGGGTTGTGGTTGGCAGGGATATTGGGCGTCTTGTGTAGGGGGTAGCAATACGCTGTCTCTCGACATTGCTTATTTGCAGTCGCATTAACTTCGACGCTCGTCGTGAGATACGTCCTACCGAAATGTTTTTTTAGGAATCTTTTGCACGTTTTGTGACATTTAAATGTCACAAAACGTGCAAAAGCTTGGAATGGAGCGTTTTTTTCTTGACAGAATTCTGTCAAGAAAAAAAGCTCCAATATTACTGTCAGTGCTACAATCGCTATTTTATCACTAGACTAGGCCTAGATTACGGGTTAATATGTGGTATTTACTTTTTTCATTTCTATCGTGTTGAAGAAAACAGTTATTCTATGCGTACCATTATGACGCGTACATTATGTGAAATTGGCGTGCGGTCTCCTAAATCAAACTCTGTCGGTATTGCTCATGCGATTCGAACTATTGTTCCTGCCACAATATCCACTTCAATTCACGAATCGCTATCCACTAAGCTATTGCGCAACGCTCACGCGTGGTTGATTTTGTGAGGTTGACGCCTCACCCGCAGTCTCGAGGTTATGCCGTCTGCTCCTGTCTTTGGGGGCCCCAACAGTCAATACTCTAGCCTACTAGTGAGACGTTGAAAGCACCGCAGAGAAGTTCTGCAAGTGGTGACGTCAACTCTTACAGCCTGCTGCAGTTTGAGTTTTAGGACATAATAATCACTGAACTTGTCAAATTGTTTTCTGCAATAAGGTAAATTTGAGAATGATGCATAGGCGATAGGCAAGGTTCTTCCGTTCTGTCATCCGCGGCCGCGTCATACGCAACCGCCGCTGAAGTAGAACGCCCTCCCCTATCCCTGGTGCCTTGCGCGCGACTGAAGACGGCGCGCTTCCTCTCCGCTTTCCTGCCTTGTGCGCGCCAGATTGAGCCTTCATCGTCGTCTCACCTTTGCACGCTTTCTCTCGCACATACAGCACACGGCGTGAGGCGACGATGTTATCAGGCATTGAACTTTTTACTGAACATCACGGCGACGGCAGGAATGCGGCTGGAATGTTTATATGATCGCTATCGCAATAATGTCAGAATGATAAATAGATAATACGCAAGGTGATTCAGGTATTTTTTCAAAGCAGAACTCAACATGAAGACAACAGTCTTTAGTGCAATTAGCATGGCTAGCGCACTTCACGTGCTTTGTGTCTCTCTATCTATCTAGCCTCGTTGTCCCTCTCTTCAGCTTTAAAAATATATCTAAAATCTCGGAGGATATGCGGTAAAGGGGCGCTTCACGACCGAAGGGCCGCTAGATGGCCGACTGTCTCCATTGAGAAGCGCGAGAGAGTGGCGTGGCTGCAGTACACGGCTCACACATGAAGCACTTCGGCGGTGGCAATACAAGGTTTCGCTACGGTGCTTAAATGCTTATCGCAATAACGTCGACAGTAAACGTGAGATGGCTGCTGCCAGAATGTTTCTCCGTCTCTCTCCTCGCGTTCTTTATGAGACGCTTGCTTATTAAAACACGTAGTTTGCATGCTGACATATTGCTGACTAGAAAACAGTACGATAAGCAAATGTGCCAATGAGGACGGCCGTCTGTAACTTTATTGGAAACCTTTTTGCAGGTTCGATAGACTGACCAATGCAACCTCAGTTTCTCTTCGCTGGTCTGGCCGTGTTCGCCCTACTGTACTCAGGTCAGACTTGGGTTTGCGAAAGTGAAATATGCATTCACAGTTCAGTTCACTTTAGTTCTTTTTGTACTAGGCAAACTGCATAAAATGATGTCATTTCCTCACCCGTCACGAGACAGTGCAATCGCACGGCGCCATAGCCTTGTTAGACGTCAGGAGCTTAAAATCCCATCTAAAGCAGTGACCACAAAGTTCAGAAGACTTCCTGTTTACAAGCTTGAGATTCCACACCTACTACTACATGCACACAGTCAGCGCAACGACAAAAGGCACACGAACATTTGCCATAATTTTTATCTCAAGAAAGTATTAGAACTGAACCACAATTTCCTTGTATTACGCATTGCTTCCTGTCTAGCAAGAATTGGAAGATTCCTCCGGTTCTAGTTAGAACAGGAATTATTAGTGTCGCGTCTGACGGGTAGTGCAGTTAGGCTGTTGAAGCTGAACTTGTGGGAAAAGAGGAAATAACCTGCATGAAAACGAATTGATGCAAATAGAAAATTTCAAATATTGAGACATAAGCATTTAATTATTCAGTTTATACACCATGTTCCGATTAGAACATTAACACGAAAAAGCAATAAATTTATGCATCTTGATGTGAAATCATCGCACTAAATTAGCTTTCGAGATATGCATTCGCAAGACGTGCTAGTATTAATTGCATTCTATTTAACACCACCCCAAACAGCTAGAAGGCTATCGCAAAACAGTAAACTGGAACGTCAATGTATTTGATAGAAAATTTCATAGACATATATTTGTCAAGCATCTCTTTATCCAAAGCCTCCAAAATTTCTCTACGACTTCGCAGCTTTGTATTGGCAATTTCAACAAGCTCCGTGGCGTAAATAATAAAAAAACTAATTCCAGATTTTAATAAGGGCTACAAGAACATTCAGATTGAGTCCTAAGAATGTATGCCTGTTCACGTAATACGCCTTATCAGCGTGATGGCTCTGTCTGCTTCATATGAATTCTTAAAATGCTGTCCTATCCAAACAATCTAAGATGCATTCTGACACACTTTTTTATTTGATTTAGGCCATGCCGTGCCACATGGAAGGACACCAAGCGACAAGTCAGAAGAAATTTACCAACCTGAGAATCCTGAACAACCTGACAAAATCTTTAATAATGAAGCTCCGACAAGTGAAGTAGAGAAAAGTAAGATAGTGGCAGTAACGGATGTATCACCGACAGAAGGAAACAGCGGCAATTTGCTAGCTAAGGAACAAAGTGAGAAGGAAGAACGAAACCAAGTGACTACCGAGCCAGGATCAAGCACTTGTGTAGGAAACAATGACTGTCATCAAGATATAGAGCCGGCAGAGAAGGAAGAGTCCAACCACATCACTAGCGATACTGACTCAACCACAACCGGAGGAAACACCGACAATTATGAGGAGAAAGCAGGGAAGGAAGAATCGAACGTGATAACTACAACCGAAGGTAACAGCGACAGCCATGAAACTAAAGAGGGAGCAGAAAAGAAAGAGTCGAACCAGATTAGTGCCAAATATGGCTCAACTGCAACCAAAGGAAGCACCAACAATCCTGAAGATAAAGAGAAAGCAGAGAAGGAAGAACCGAACAACATACACCCAACCTCAGATAAAAGCGACAGTCATGAAGCTAAAGAGGGAGCAGAAAAGGATTTGTCGAACCAGACCACTATCCAATATGGCTCATCATCAACTGAAAGAAGTACCGACAATCATGAAGATAAAGCGAACGCAGCGAAGGAAGAATCGAACGAGATAACCACAACCGAAGGTAACAGCGACAGCCATGAAGCTAAAGAAGGAACAGAAAAGAAAGAGGCAAACCAGATTAGTGCCGAATATGGCCCAACTACAACCAAAGGAAGCACCGACAATCATGAAGATAAAGAGAAAGCAGAGAAGGAAGAACCGAACAACATACACCCAACCGCAGATAAAAGCGACAGTCATGAAGCTAAAGAGGGAGCAGAAAAGAATTTGTCGAACCAGACCACTATCCAATATGGCTCATCATCAACTGAAAGAAGTACCGACAATCATGAAGATAAAGAGAAAGCAGAGAAGGAAGAAGCAAGCAAGATAACCCCAACCGAAGATAACAGTGACACTCATGAAGCTAAAGATGGAGCAGAAAAGGATGGGTCGAACCAGACCACTATCCTAAATGATTCATCATCAACTGATAAAAGTACCGAAAATCATGAAGATAAAGAGAACGCAGCGAAGGAAGAATCGAACGAGTTAACCACAACCGAAGGTAACAGCGACAGCCATGAAAATAAAGAGGGAGCAGAAAAAAAAGAGTCGAACCAGATTAGTGCCAAATATGGCTCAACTGCAACCAAAGGAAGCACCGACAATCATGAAGATAAAGACAAAGCAGAGAAGGAAGAAGCAAGCAAGATAACCCCAACCGAAGATAACAGTGACAGCCATGAAGCTAAAGATGGAGCAGAAAAGGATGTGTCGAACCAGACCACTATCTTAAATGACTCATCATCAACTGATAAAACTACCGACAATCATGAAGATAAAGAGAAAGCAGAGAAGGAAGAATCGAACAACATACACCCAACCGCAGATAAAAGCGACAGTCATGAAGCTAAAGAGGGAGCCGAAAAGGATTTGTCGAACCAGACCACTATCCAATATGGCTCATCATCAACTGAAAGAAGTACCGACAATCATGAAGATAAAGAGAACGCAGCGAAGGAAGAATCGAACGAGATAACCACAACCGAAGGTAACAGCGACAGCCATGAAGCTAAAGAAGGAACAGAAAAGAAAGAGGCAAACCAGATTAGTGCCGAATATGGCCCAACAACAACCAAAGGAAGCGCCGACAATCATGAAGATAAAGAGAAAGCAGAGAAGGAAGAACCGAACAACATACACCCAACCGCAGATAAAAGCGACAGTCATGAAGCTAAAGAGGGAGCAGAAAAGGATTTGTCGAACCAGACCACTTTCCAATATGGCTCATCATCAACTGAAAGAAGTACCGACAATCATGAAGATAAAGAGAACGCAGCGAAGGAAGAATCGAACGAGATAACCACAACCGAAGATAACAGCGACAGCCATGAAACTAAAGAGGGAGCAGAAAAGAAAGAGTCGAACCAGATTAGTGCCAAATATGGCTCACCTGCAACCAAAGGAAGTACCGACAATCATGAAGATAAAGAGAAAGCAGAGAAGGAAGAAGCAAGCAAGATAACCCCAACCGAAGATAACAGTGACAGCCATGAAGCTAAAGATGGAGCAGAAAAGGATGTGTCGAACCAGACCACTATCCTAAATGACTCATCATCAACTGATAAAAGTACCGACAATCATGAAGATAAAGAGAACGCATCGAAGGAAGAGTCGAACAAGATAACCACAACCGAAGGTAACAGAGAAAGCAATGGAACTAAACAAGGAGCAGAAAAGAAAGAGTCAAACCAGATTAGTGCCAAATATGGCTCAACTGCAACCAAAGGAAGCATCGACAATCATGAAGATAAAGAGAAAGCAGAGAAGGAACAATCAAAAAAGATAACCCCAACCGATGATAATAGCGACAGCGATGAAGCTAAACAGGCAGCAGGAAAGGATGTGTGGAACCAGACCACTAGCGAATCAGGCTCACCAATAACTGAAGAAAGCCTCGACAACAATGAAGACACTGAGCAAGCAGAGAAGGAGGAGTCAAGCTTCGGTAGTACTGAATCGGGATCAACAACAACTCAAGGAAGGAGCCACAATTCTCTTGATGAACAGAACCTGCCTCGATCCATCCCATGGATACATGGGTGGTGGTAATGGCAGCGGAAGCACGAGCAATTATTTCAAATAGCAAATTGCTTTTTGTTGAAGATGCTAAATGAATACAAAACAGTGCAAATAGTGAATGTGTGTTCTGAAGGAATTAATTAGCAATTTACAATCGCTTTAGCTAATATATCATATGCTAAAATTCTGCTCAGATTGCGATTTCAGTGTATGTCATCCAAAAGGTGACAGCTGCTGCAAATTATGAATAAAGGAATCGCAATATGTTTATGTACTTTATTGGTTGTGATCGTCGTTATTCGTTGTGTGAAGAGGTGACGCAACCTCAGAAAGACTGTAGATTACATGGAAATAAATACAGTGCTTTTCATCAAATGCAATTTTCTTTAATGACTTACTCAAAGCTTGCAACAGGCGTTAAAGGGGAAAGTAGTACAACCTAATCGGAAATATCAAATCGAGCTATAAAAAAGATTATCATAATTTTTTAACATGCGAGGCTTTTACAGAGTACAGCAAGGAAGCAAAGCAAACCAACACGTATGCAGCAAATACACATCTCTGATGCATTACTATGTTATGCCCCAAAGTGAGAAGTTAGGCTTGACCTAAACGTGTTATCAGGAATTGTAACCAGCCACTTTAGATGGCGGTTCCAGACGCTAACGCCTCAGAGTGCTTATAGCCAACGAGGTCTCACTGTAAAACTACAACACCAGCTAGACCAGCTTAAAAACACATGAAAATTTTCTCAAAAATGGTTTAAAATAACGCAAGATGACCATATACTCAAAAGTATGTGCAATTTGACCAGATGACCAAGTATGTGCAATTTGCGACAGCGAATGCGTGTTTAACACTTATTTGAATATAGACATTCCATGTCTTCACCAATATAAATTCATCCCGTACACCAATACTGTGTGGAAATACGTGAAGATAATATGAGAATATTCGCTGAATATATAATTCAAGGTTCAGTTTTCTCTTCTGCCCAGCAGGAGTTGCCCTGTGGCCTGCGTAGAGCCAACATGTAACAGCCGCGTATTGTTAGAATGTTAGAATGCGCTCAGAATACGAAACTTTGCTATCCCTCTCCTACGTCCTTGTGGGGAAACGGTCTTTTTTTACAGCGTAAACTCTTGTGGGCTGATTGCAATAGCAGTTTTGATTGGCGATGTTCTCCACTGCCGCCACCCTTCACCAGGATTGAGAAAAAAAGCTGACAGATCCCACGCCCTGCGGGAATCAATGTTATGCGAAGCAGTGTGCGGGGAGCCTACCAAGGTAACTAAACGATCATGAGAGCACCAAGACATAGGCGGTAGATAGATAGATAGATAGATAGATAGATGATAGATAGATAGATAGATAGATAGATAGATAGATAGATAGATAGATAGATAGATAGATAGATAGATAGATAGATAGATAGATAGATAGATAGATAGATAGATAGATAGATAGATAGATAGATAGATAGATAGATAGATAGATAGATAGATAGATAGATAGATAGATAGATAGATAGATAGATACTCTATCGGGTACCCCACTAACTCGAGTGACCGAATACAAGTGCTTGGGTGTAACTTTGACTGCAAATATGAGTTGGACGACGCATATTGACAATATAGTAGGCAAGGCAAGTTAAAGATTAGGATTTACTCGACGGACTTTCAAACAAGCACCCGCAGAGTCCAAACGTACCGTATACAACATGCTAGTCCGTCCTATAATGGGAGATGCGTGTGAAGTCTGGACCAAAATAACGCTCTAAAATCAGAAGCTGTTGCATATTCGCTTTGTTACTCACGGTCCGCTGCAGCGAACTTGCGCACGGTTTGCGGGCCGGTGTCAATGTTGCAGGTTTGCTTGGTTGACTGCAGGTTTGCAGTCAGCCTCTAGAATCTGTAAAGGAGCACGTTTATCTAGGCCAGTTACTCACAGGAGACCCTGATCATGAGAAAGAAATTTATAGAAGAATAAAATTGGGCTGGAGTGCATACGGCGGGCATTACCAAATCTTGACTCGGAGGTTACTACTGTCCGTGAAAAGAAAAGTGTACACTCATTGCATTCTACCGGTGCTAACATATGGGGCAGAAACTTGTAGGTTAACAAAGAAGCTCTAGAACAAGTTAAGAACCTCACAAAGAGCGATGGAACGAAAAATGTCAGGCCTAACGTTAAGAGACAGGAAGGGAATGGTGTCGATCAGAGAGCAAACGGGGATAGCCGATATTCTAGTTGACATTAAGCGGAAAAGTGGAGCTGGGCAGGCCATGTAATATGTAGGATCGATAACCAGTAGACCATTAGGGTTACAGAATGGATACCAAGAGAAGCGAAGCGCAGTCGAGGACGGCAGATAACTAAGGGGGTGATTAAGTTAGAAAATTTGCAGGGGCAAATTGGAATCAGCTAGCGCAAGACAGGGGCAATTGGAGATCGCAGGGAGCGGCCTTCGTTTGAGGGTACTTCACCAAGCACCCTCAAAACTCGACTGCAACGAAACGACATTCTGCTTCGTCCTCCTCGACTCCCTGCCACTGAATACAAAATCATTCTTCGTGTACATAGTGGTAGCAACTGCGCTAACATACATCCCGTCTAGGGGGGGGGGGGGGGGGGGGGAGGGGGGGTGATGAAGGTAGGAAATTTGCAGGCGCAAGTTTGAATCAGCTAGCGCAATACAGGGGCAATTGGAGATCGGACGGAGAGGCCTTCGTCCTGCAGTGGACATAAATATAGGCTAATGATGATGATGATGATGGTTTGGCAGAGGGCATTATTGGACTCTCCGGCTCATGGTCGAGGCAGCCCACGATACGACTATGGTCTACGCTCATGGTCTACAGCCGTGTAGGATGTAGAGGGTTGACTCCCGTATTGCTTTTGTATGGCACGGGAGCGCGCCCCTCTTCGCCGCGCGTGCTGCACTGGCTGCATGTTGCGAGATACGGTAGGTTGAGTGATGCTTCTCCCGATGGCACGGGGTAAGCTTACAACATGAGGCGGCGGGCAACTGAGCGAGGCAAGAGAGCCCCAGGCGTGAGAGGATGGAGCTCCCCATTTCCGTGACTGCCAAGCTTGTTCGCTGGCTGGATAGATGTGCTTCGACCAGCACCTCGGCCGTATTTTGCACTCCTAGTTGTCGTACGCGTTCCGTGGACGTACTTATCGGCAGACCCATAGCCTGTTTATATGCCTTTCTGATCATTGTGTTGATTTTCGTGAATTCCGTCGCGTTAAGCAGCGCGTATGGGATAGCGTAACTTATTCGAGACACGACGATGGCTTGGACACGCCGAAGCGTCTCCACCTCCCGCATGCCTCTTGTCTTGGTTGCTGTTTGCCAGATCATGTGGATAACTTGGGCTGTTGTATTCATAAGCTTGCTGATTAATATTGATCGGGTGAGATCGGACTGGAAGAACATTCCCGGTATCTTCACCCTATAAACGGAACGACGGTGCGTCTCTCAATCTCTATGTTGATAATGGGCGAGTCGGGTGCGTGCGTATTTTCGCGGTGAGGCCAGAAGTAGCTCCGACTTTTCGGGGCACAGCTGGGGCCGCATGACCTAGCAAAGTCGTTCAACATGACTCCTGTGTCTCCCGAGCGGCTATCTATTCTCCCGATCGACACTGTGGATAACCGGATGGTAATGTCATCCGCGTATAGGCACGCCGGATCATCCCCGTGATGTAATCGAGAAGGTGCGGAAAACCTAATAGGGGGATATTGAACAGGAGAGAAGATTAAACTCCACCCTATGGTATGCTGCGCCCACGCAGTTGGATGGGGTTTGTGGCTTGGACCCCGGCCTCTTATAGAATGGCTTTTCAATGTGACAAGAAATCTCTGATGTAGTAATAAGTGTTAACCACACCACCAAGTGTGTTTAGTCTCTGTAAGATTGATAAGGTTGCCGTATGGTTCGCGGTATTGAACGCCCCTTTAAGATTCAAGGACCCGCCGTGGTTCCTTAACTGCTATCGTGTTGGGCTGTTAAGCACGAGGTCGCGGCATCAAATCCCGGCCACGGTGGTCGCATGTTGATGGGGGCGAAATGAGAAAACCCCGTGTACTTCGATTTTAGCTCCGCGTTAAAGAACCCCGGGTGGTTAAAAAAATTCCGGAGTCTACCACTGCGGCGTGCCTCATAATCAGATCGTGGTTTTCGAACGTAAAACCATATAATCTCTTCAAGATCCAAGGCGAAGATATCGGTTGGGGAGTTTCGCGTCGCTGGTACAATTACCTCCGCTTTCAGCTGAAGTAGGATGTTATGTGTCGAAGAGTGTGAACGGAAACCTGTCATCATTGTTGTATGTCTCCCCTAGTCATCTAAGAATTGTTGTAGCAGGTTGAGAACGATGTGATTCAGGAGTTTCCCCATCACCGCTGTGAAGGAGATGGGCCGTATGTTCTCAATGGCTGGTGGTTTGCCTGGATTTGACATGAGACGGCCCTCCACCGCTTTCCAGTCTTCGGGAAAACTTCTTTCCCTCCGTACTACTTTCAGATGAGCGATAAGCTCATCTGTTACTTCATGCAGATGAATGTTCTCATCTAGGAGCTCGTTTGGGCTGCCGGTGTATGGTGGCAGATGCTCCGATGGCTGTGTGGGAAAATGTCAAAAAGAGGCCCACCTCGCTTCATGGAAAATGGTGTATTACTCGGGCCATGTTGTGGTGGGATTCCGATTTGATGCTGGCCGGGTTGATTCGGTATCATTTACAAAATATTGTGCTCACAGTAAGTGACAGGAAACACAAACGGGGCAGCATAGGACACTAGTCCAGTCCTTTCCTGGCATCCTATCCTGTCCCTCTTCTGTGTCCTGTAACTTGCTTTGGGCCGCAAATAATTCATTAAAGCAATGCACCAACTTGCCCGCCCCACATGCTATTCTTGATTGGGTAACTCAACAACTTCCACGTCCACGGCAGCCGCATTTCGATGGGGGCGAAATGCGAAAACACCCGTGTATTTAGATTTGGGTGCACGTTAAAGAACCCCAGGTGGTCCAAATTTCTGGAGTCCCTCTCTACGGCGTGCCTCATAATCAGATCGTGGTTTTGGCACGTAAAAGCCCACTATTTAAATTTTTTTCAGCATTCCTCTCAACCTGTCGAAGTGTAATATGAAATTTTTTGTGCATAGCGTCGCGGCGTATTCCGCCGCCTCTTGTGTGAGTAGGATGATTCACCACTTTATCGCTACCTTTTCCAAAGCTTTCGCAGGCGACGCCGGGCTTCGCACATGTGGAGCAAGCGAGCGTCGATGCATAGATTGGCGGTGGATGTTTCGGGTATTTCTGTGTGTGCCTTCACATCCTGGTGAAGCGCCGTGATACAGTCGTAAATGTACTGATAATGTTGGTCGTGTTCATTGGAAGGTGTGTCACAGACCCCATGAACGAGGCGCAGACGCCAGACCAAATTCCAAAGCCGACTTATCAGCTGCCGAAAATAATCCCATGAAAGCAAGAAGAATTAAGAATGGGCCCTCTGGTGCGCCAGCGAACGCCGGTTGCTGTCCAAAGACCGAGTCAGAGCCCACAGTTGTCAAAACACAACAAAATATATTCTTCACACAAGGCAGTTACACACACACTTGCACACTTAGGTTACCCACAACACAATACAAATCAGATGGGTATTCACAAAACACAGGAAAATAATTAATTACAAGCACTAAGAGTCCAACACGTAAAGTACAAAGTGAATAGGAACGTTAAGTGTCCAATCGTATTTACCCATATTGGCCTTGGAGTCAGACGATCTCGGAGTAGCTGGGGACAAATCTCGAAGAAGGAACTTCTTCCGGAAATGCAGACGCTCGATGAACTCGTCGACTAGCTTGCCGGGGAATCCCCTTCTTCCGCAGACGGTTAGTTTTGACGTTACATCTCTTTACTGAAGCGGTCTGTTACTGAACCCTTCTGATTCTCGCACGGCGTTTATATAGCCGTCACAGGCATTCTCGAACCTTCCTATCGGAGTCGTGCTCTCGTAGTATGGCCAAAGCCTGGGAATCTTCTAGTCTTTTCTCGTACGTTCGACCGCCACCGTGGAACGTCTTCGAGGACGTGGTGAGTCATCCTGTTGGCACAGGCTCACGCTTTAGTATTCTCTTTCTCTCTCTCGACTCGCCAGGTAAGAAGGTGTCTCGGCGCCCGCTCTCTCTCTCTCTCTGGTAACCTTCGCGTCTATGCTTCTTCTAGACGTCTAGACGCGGTTGGTCGCGTCGCCCGTTTCAAGCGTATGCGCTCTCCCCTTCTGTTGAAACTGTCACGGTGCGGGCGTGCTTCTTTCGCTGGCTTGCGTGACACGCACCGCGCGCTTTGTTTACGCGCTATTTTGTGACAGGGTGTCTGTGTTTTTCTCACCCACAGCTTCGTCAAATGCGTGAGGCGAGCAGTGCCTATCCTAGTTTTTGCATTCGAACCCATGCAGAGAGGTAGCTTGCAGCGCGTGGTTGCTGCCTAGGTACTCCTTCAGCAAGCTGGGGGGTGTTTTTTTTATGGTAGGGTCATGGTTGGTTTCTCTTGTAACACTAGCGCCGAGCCTCGTGCTATTCCTTACAACGGTGACGACTGTGAGGCCCATGACCTCAATAAGTTTGTGAAGCAGGTTTACCCTGACGTTGGCATCTGTGTAACCCCAGAGGAGGTGGGCTACGGTGAAGTCGCCCACTATGGCGCTCCTGCTTTGCTCAGGGGGTGCTGCAAAAATGGTGCTAAAGAGCGCCCTCTGTCCTGAACTGGGTAGTACGAAGCTCGGCCGTCTACTTCGGAAAGCACGTTTACAATATGGACCCGCCACTTACGGTTGTGTTATACCGCGGCTTGCAGCGAATATCCGGCGCCAAAGATTTTTTCAAGGGTGGCACACTGCGTAAAGGCAAGAAATTATGCAACGCCGTATACGTGTACGCCGTTCAAGAAATAGCTGCGAAGTTTTAGCGCGGTGTCAATCGCGAGTGTACTAGTCGCGTACGAAATTGAACTTCAGGTAAGGTTTGCACGCTGCTAGATTCAGGCACACAAACACCAGGAAATACTTCCAATAAATAAAGTCCCAGCAGCGATAAGCAGACATTATGTGCACGGAGCCGCTCGAGCGCACGACGTTACGCGCCGCGCCGGCAGCGGTCTTTCAGCACGCCACGATGTACGAAGTGCTCGAGCACGCGACGAGCACGACGCTCGGGCGTGCCTCCTGCAACCTTTGTTGATTACATGCCGCTAAACAAATGCTCATGTCTGCGCTGTAGTAGCGACCATCGGCCCCTTTAGCAACTGATAAATAACTAATGGAATGCGTATATATGATCTCGCAGTAACGTACGTGCTAATCACGCTCCAGCGCGAGCTCATGCGCTGCTCGTTTGATGTAACTTTTAATTACACCGCTCGAACATCGAGGTGCTGCAATCAATACTGCCTTGCTGCGCTGCCTTAACGTGTTGGCTTGTATGAGGTCAAGGATGAGCACATGTAACTCTCAAACCTGTGCTGTTCGTAGTAGGGTAGTGAAGTTATCCAGCGCGCCCGACGCTCCGCTGCGTGAGGCTTTGAAGAAAAACGGTAGAATCTGATGTTGGGATTCAGGCCTTCTTGCTAATGGCAGCCCACAACGCTCAGTAACGACACTACCACTTTTTTGAGGTTGAGCTAGGTCTCTCGCGCGGATCGGCGTCGCACATTCCTTCAGCTTCCAGAATTACGTCCCACGGGACACGGAGAGTCCGTTTTCGTTAAACTAGGCTGCGGCCAGCTCGAAGCTTGGTCGACGTGGTCTATGAGAAGTGACGAGCCTTTTCGCACTGACAACAGGGCAGAAAAAAAGGGCGAATCGACGCAAAACTCGGGCTAGAAACGTGTTTCGCCACAGCCAGGGCTCAATACTACCCAAGCTGGTACTACCCAGATAACTTTTGTAGCCGCCACCAGGCGCCACTACTATACCTCAAATTCCAGCGAAAGAGGCCCATTAGTAGCGGGGTGTTGCCAGCTGCGTGCGTGGCTTGCTTCAAAACCTTTCTGAGGAACGTTTGCATCTATTCGGACTGGTAGTAGTTGTTGTTGTTCACCTGAGTGGTTGTTACGTATAGCCACAGTGAGGGATTGGCCATGAATCGTGTGGTTAAATTAGGTTTTAAAAAAGCCGGCAGATCCCACGCCCTGTGGGAATTGATTTTATGCGAAGCAGTGTGCAGGGGGCCTACCAAGTTAAAGAAACGACCATGAGAGCACCAAGACGTAGGCAGCTGTTTCATGACTTACATGACGCGCGTGTCAGGATATTTATGTCATGAGTCCTCAGGAGTCCCTTAGGTTCACCTAAGAGACATTAATGCGAAAGCCATAGTCATACTCATGACTATGACTACGACCATCAACCTTTAGCCTTTTCCTTCACTTAGTACCACATCCGAACCTATACCATTCGTTTTTGAGTGTTAATCTTTGTTCGCTGAATCATTTTCATTTTTGCTGAGTCATGCTCATGACTATGACTGCTACCACCATCCTTTAGTGTTTCCTTCACTTAGTGGTCCGAACCCATTGCAGTGGTTTTTGAGTGTTAATCATTTTTCGCTGAGTCATTGTCATTTTGCTGAGTAATTATCATGGCTATGACTTTTACCATCATCCTTTAGTGTTTTCTTCACTTAGTACCCACGTCAGAACCCACTTCAGCGGCTTTTGAGTGTTCATCTTTTTTGTAGAGTCATCGTTTATGTAAGTCATGCTCGCGACTATTATTTCTACCATCATCCTTTAGTGTTTCCTTCACTTAGTGTGCACGTCCGAACCCATTCCAGTGGTTTTATTGCGATAGCAATTATATGGACACTTCAACCGGATTTCTGCCGTCGGCGTCGCCGTCGCCGTCGCCGTGAGGTTCCGTATAGATAAAATCTTCGCCGCGCGCCGTATGCCCCAGCGGAAGCGTGCGGGGACGCGCGCTATCACGGAGAGCGAACGCACTCAATCTCCCACGCGCAAGCAAGGAAGCGGTAAGCCAGCGCCGGAGGGAGCGGGGGGGGGGGGGGGGGGGCGCACTTCTACGCTGCCAACAACCGCGATCGTCGCTCGCTCGCACCGTCTCTTATCTCCACACGGCTCTGACCTTTATGCGCTCAGTTTCCGTTGAAGCGATAGACCGCACGTACGTTCGCCGCTGCGGCGTATCCGCTTGCTGCCAGAGTTTTGACGGTCGTTGTCTGCAGTCATTCATGTGTGAGCTATTCATGTTTGTGCGCGCTCACACCACGCTTGTTCATTCAGTTAGTAATAGTCGGGCCACATTTTCCAACGCACGCTACACATGCAATGCTGCCCGGATCGGCAGTGCAGCGCTACAGATGTGTCCCTTCGCACGCGCTGCCCACGGGAAGCGCTTCTCATCAACACCACCGTTTCACACGCGCCTTCTCGTGGTCATCGAGTCTCTCGCCATGTCGGTCTACTTACGTCGCAGCACACCTCCTTACTTAATCAGCTCATGTTTACTACAATTCATATTGCTACCAAAGCCGCTCACCTTACTTCGTATGACATTGCTGTGTTGCTATCGCATTCATTGCTTCGCCCTTAGGGCGAAACTGTGACATTTTCTTTTTGAATGTTAATCTTTTTGCTGGGTCATTGTCATGACCTACATGACACGCATGTCATGAGATTTATGCCATGACCTATCACTCATGTTCGTCTACACTCGTGTCATACTATGCCAATTTCGGTACCTACAAAGCTAACGAAACGACCATGAGAGCACCAGGACGTAAGTGGCTGTTTCATGACCAACATGACACGCATGTCATGACATTTATGTCTTGACATATGATTTATGTTCGTCATGTACTCTTGTCATAGTACGCCAATTTTCCTACATACCAAGTTAACAAAACGACCAGGAGAGCACAAAGACGTAGGCGGCTAGATAGATAGATAGATAGATAGATAGATAGATAGATAGATAGATAGATAGATAGATAGATAGATAGATAGATAGATAGATAGATAGATAGATAGATAGATAGATAGATAGATAGATAGATAGATAGATAGATAGATAGATAGATAGATAGATAGATAGATAGATAGGATAGATAGATAGATAGATAGATAGATAGATAGATAGATAGATAGATAGATAGATAGATACTGTATCTGGCACCCCGCTAACTCGAGTGATCGAATTCAAGTACTTGGGTGTACCTTTGACTGCAAATATGAGTTGGACGACGCATATTGACAATATGGTAGGCAAGTCAAAGATTAGGATTTACTCGACGGACAAACAAGCACCCGCAGATTCCAAACTTACCATATACAAAATGCTAGTTCGTCCTATAATGGGAGATGCGTGTGAAGTTTGGACCAAAAGAACGCACTAAAATTAGAAGCTTTTGCATATTTGCTTCGTTACTCACGGTCCGCTGCAGCGAAAGGCGCCCGGTTTGCGGGCCGGTGTCAATGTTGCAGGCTTGCTTGGCACGCTGAGTCCTGTTGGCTTCAGAGTCGCTTCGGCGATGGTACGAACATTTAAAAAAATTAAATTATGGGGTTTTACGGGCCAAAACCAGTTCTGATTATGAGGCACGCCGTAGTGGGGGACTCCGGAAATTTGGACCACCTGGGGTACGAACATGTTGGTCCGACTCCGTAGTGTCTTGAGCGGCCAGTTGAATTACGACGCGTTCAGTTTCAGGAATGCGAGTGGTAAGGTACGTCCACACTAGCGACAAAAACGCGCGCGACACGCCGCACGCGGCAAGCGCCCGCGCGGCAGACTCGCGCGGGCAAGTCCACACGCGTTTTGCGGTACGCGCAACAGCGCGTGGAGTGCCGCGTTGTCTCGTTCCATTCGATACTTCTCGTGACAACGCGCTCTCCGTTCTGCCGGTTTCGTGTTCCATTGGAAGTGTCTGTGTTTCTTTGCGCCACTGCCGGCCACGCTCAGCCATGTCGGATACGGACGCGGAGCTACTGGTGACTGTGAACACTATAATACTTATTTGTTCTTTACTTGTGCAACGTCGACGTGCCAGAAAGCGGACGAGAAAGTTTTGGGTGTGCCCTATATGGCGGTACAGGGACACTGAGAGCCAGGCGCACACTCTGCTTTCCCGCATGTGCCAGTGGTTGGCACACAGCTCCTTGTCCTTAAAATCGACGTTCGATTTGTGATAGAGGCACGCATATCCGCGAACGGTTTCCAAAAACGCCTCCATTGCGAGGCGAATTCTTCGTCGACGTCTCGGTGGCAGTGTGGGAAGGCTTAACAAAAACAGCCCCCTTGACTGGACATGGCCTCTGAGATTTTACGGCGTGCGCGTCACTGTTCGATCTCAGAGCCCATGCATTATGATTCTTTGCTTGTGCGACAGGTGGCGCCACAACTGCGCAGCTCGCTTCTGATTGGTGCTCGCTTTGCGGCTGCCGCAAAAAATGGGTCTCGCACCCATTCGAGCGTTTGCCGCGCGTTGCTGCCGCTTTTCGTGAACCTTGCCGCGCGCGACAGCATCGCTCGCCGCGCGCGGCGTGTCGCGCGCGTTTTTGTCGCTAGTGTGGACGTACCTGTAGAGTCCGCAGCGTGCGCCGCGAACGCGCGAAGGAGTTATGCTCCACGCTGGCGTGTCTCTCTCCAGACCAAAGCGAGATGCGTTCTTCGATGCCGTTGCCTTTCTGCGGCGCTTAGTGCAGCAGTTTTGTTAGTTGGTGTCACTGCAAGCGAAGCAGTAGGCAGTGTGTAAGCACTACTGATGCATGTTGAAGCTGCACGCCATAGGCGACGAGGCGCCACAGGCTAATCCGACGCGAGAGACAAACCTTGTGCGGAAAGTGCCAACAAAAGGCTATAACATGTTGGAACCTCCGCTGCGTTGTGACTACGAAAGCGCTCCCTGTCGGCACTCGTTAGTGTAACGATGCAGTACTTCGCTTCAGCGCTCCTAAATGACGGCCGGCGCCATTCTTGTCAACAAAACATATTTTACTCGTTTGCGCCATACGTCACATCCATTACAGGTAGTTCGTCACGGGTCCGTCATAAAACACTTTTGTGTTAAAACAATCAGAACCAGCAGTAGATGTTTAGCAAGAACTACGGACACTTCTTCGTTGCCTGCAGGATAATTTCATACGATAGTCTATCTATTAATTCTTATATACGTAACTATCCCCAAAGTTTTACATTATTTTGAAGTTCTCTTTTCTTATTGTTATATCGATCTACCCGGTTCTTGAGCAATCCACCAGAGTGGGTATGTGCCACTACCATCTAGCCTCTACTTCTATGCAATTTCGAGCAGGCTGAACCGCGGTTCAGCTTAGTGGACATGGTGTTGCACTTCCATTACCTTCTTACTGACCAGGGTATAAAGGGTGCCACCCGTATCTGTAGGCGGACGTCAGTGCTCGCGTCAGTGCGATGAGTTGAGGTGGTCTTGTTGGTGTACAGATGTATCTTGTCAGTGATAAATACTTGTTATTGTAGCGCCGGCAAATGCACTACCACACCGTGATTTCGACTGGGGGCCCCCGCGCTTTCTGCATAGATGTTGAGGAGCCATCTTGGTTTAGGGGGGTGATGCTTGCATCAGGCGGGGTTCTGTTGAGTCTGGTAAATGTGGTGGGGTCTGGTAAGTCGTTTTCTTGGGGCGCTGGTTTTGCCGAGTTTCGAGTGCTGGTATGCGTTCCTCTAGTGTCGTGATGCGTTCCACCATCTAAGTATTAGATTGTTGTTGAGTTGTGAATGGTTGATGCGCCGCTGACAGCTGTATAGCTGTGAGATGTTGTTGCATAGTAGCCTGTAGGGATGTTAGAAGGCCCTGAATGGCCCTTGCTACTAAGTCCTCTATCTTCTGGGGAATGGCTTTTTCGACGGTTATGAATGCCTGTTGTGCGGTGGGCTGCGCGGTTGCTCGTTGCGGTGTCGGAATTATAGTGACTCTGTACGCGCTGGCAACTCTTCCCTTTTCCGCATTTCGGGGGTTGGGGGTTCACGTGTTTCGTGTAGGGCTAGCTATATTTCTTCTTAAAAACTCACCTTTAAGTGCTACGAACTCAGCGTGTACTTTCGTGATTTCTGATTTGAGTGAGACGCTTATTGTGCGCGTGTGCTTGTGCCAGCACTGTGTCAAGAGCAGAGCTCAGAGCCCAATCCGTTGTTCGATCAGGCACAACGGACATAATAACCAATCTCACGATGTTGGTGGACGTTATTGCGCTTAGCATTTAAGAAATGTAGCGACACACTGTATTGCTGAAGACATCTTTATTTTTAATCAGTAGGGGTCGTTTTGAAATTCTCATTGCTTTGGTTAATACAACATTAACAATCTCCGGGATCGACCCAGCTTGCTATGGGACGGAAGTTTTCTTGCCACATCTGTTGAGAGGGATATACAAAGGTTATTCAGCGCAAACTGCCCAAGCAAGAGCCCTCCGCTCACCGTTCAGAGACACAGAAAGCTTCTATTTGTGGGGAGTGTATTCGCTGCAAAAGTTTCCTCTGGTGCCTGACAAATCACACTATAGGATAATGACATGAAATAGAAAATACTTCATGCCCAGTAAGCTAGCTTGCATGCGTATTAGTTTTGTTGCCGTCAACAATGCGTTATGGTGTCATGTCTTCCAGCGCTGCGGGCCTGAAACAACAGCCTTTCATAACCATTATTTTCGGTCTCTTCGGTTCACTTTCGGAACAGAAAGCGCACGGAGGTCAACGCGTAATGAAAGCTGCGTTTTGGTTATTACGCTGCGCGTGTCGACTTCATGACTTGCGCAGCATTCTTCGTTAGACCATCGTTCCGTCTCAGAGTGTGCCGTGCGCCCTGGCGTTTAAAAACGGCGGGCGCAGTTCGGAGCCCGGTTGGTGTTGTCTTTCACGTTCTTATTTATTATCGAGTGGTTTTTTTTTGCATCTGTGTGTGTATATGTGTTTAAAATCACGGGTGTCTACTAAAACATTATTTTTGTTGCAAATATTTACTTTTATAGCACATGTGGCGCTAGTGGTGCTTGTGTAGTACGTTTCATCTTTGTTAATGTTTTCGTCATTGCGGTTGTGGTCGCGTCGGTTTCGAGTTTCAAGCCAGAAGATGGCACGTTCGTCCAGCAATTGGAGTAGAAATACAACTTTCAAAGATTATCGGTTCGCTAACAAGAAGAGCAGTGACAAACCGGTACGACAAATCGCATGCCTCACGAAACTGCGTGAAAGGATCGGTATTAATTCTTCGATGTAGATGGCGCAAGTACAACTGGCTACCATCTAATCGACTTCGCTCTGCTCCGCAGCTTCTTGCGGGATGTTGCTTGGTGTAAAATGTGCAACAAGGGAAGAATAATCTTCGAAGAAGCTATTGACAGGCGAAGCGGTTTGGCATCCGCCATAAATGTCACCCGCAGCGAGAGCGATGCTCTCAATGTGCTGGAGACATCCACGCGCACTGCGGGCAAAATAAATCAAAGGTTCGTTTATGCGCTTCATACCTGCGGGAAAGGATTGATATGTGGTCGCATCATGTGTGCTGTGCTCAAACTACCGCCACAGGCTTGTTGACGCATCCACGACTGCTCTGAGTAACAGTGCGGCAAAGGCTGCAGAAGAACTGAAGTTCTGCATTTGATGGGGAGAGCACGAAAGACCACGAGACAAATAAGGAACACTAAGAGGGCTTTTGCGGACACCTGCAAGAAAGCCAGCAGTGAAGTGTGTTCTCCTGGGGCATTGGGAGCATGCATTAGCAGTATGCGAACATAAAACTTCATTTTTCGCAAATTGCGTTTTTTACAAATTTCTCAGATTAAATGTACATTGTCTCAAAAAGTATTTATTCGATTTGAGTGAACCATTGCGCACGTATACACTACAACCAGTCATAAATATTCTGAACTAAAGGATTACTAATGATGTCGGTGACAACACTGGAAAAAAATGACACTGCAGGGCACGAGGCTGGCGCCAAGCACTAAGTCTGGTTGGAGATCAACGAAACCCAGCACTGTTCACGCTCGTTCATGTAATCCTGCGGTTCTGTGCATGCAGGGATTTAATTTTGTTTGTTTGACGTAAAACACCAATGAAGTTATGATATATCTTTATTTCACATGTAACCTATGGCTATTAGAATAACACTGCCTAATTTCATCACATTTGTCTTGGTGTTTGCAGAGAAAAGGTACATTGAATAATTAAACACACATCAAATTTTGAAAGTGAGCCACAGGAACGGTAAGACATCTAGCATAAAAAATGCCGCATGTTATACCCAGTGGCACCTTTTGTGAGCACGTGAAACCAGATCTGAATACAAGCCCCCGTTTCTAAGATATTGCTTAAAACTAACATGTACCATTTACCGTACCATACCTCCTTCTATAATGTCCGTGGTTACCGCAATTATCTAATCATGCCTGCTCAAAGGAGATGTATCTGCTAGATGATTGCCAATTATATTATACAATTCCTACAGTTCCCGAATCTACAGTTCCCGTCATTGTTGCTGACAGATGTTTCTTTAGAGAACGTCGTTATACGACCAGATGTAACACTTGTCATGACTCGTGAGAGTGTTGTATTCTCAAGCAAGATAATTCTCCCACGCGGTAAATAATTTATACTTTCATTTCAGAAATTTAGTGCTGGCCAATTATCCGCTGGCAGGTTTTGTTCCTGAATTTTTTTGCACATCATTTAAGACGTGAGACGGAAGTTACACTATCTTGCGACAACTGAAACAGGGCTCTGGCAACATTAATAAAGTGTTTCGTTCTGTGAAGTATGAAGCTGTAACAAGTCTGACGTACTGGGTTTCCTTGAAACAGTACTGTGTTTCGTTTATCTCTAACCAGACTTGGTTCCAGCCTCGTGTTTCATTGTCATGATAGCACACATTTGGTTGAGTGAATCGTCGTGTGACAAAGTAGAACTTGCGACGCTGCAGGTGACTGTGACCTATTGGCTGCTCCTGGAATTCTATTTCGTGGAGCACCGGTTAACGTATCGCTAGACTTGATTTATGAAGCATCTCCGCCATTAGCCCGTGACTGAGCACAAAGTGGCAAGTTGTTGCTTTTTCGCGTTCCTTTTTTTCCTTCTCAGAACACGGGCTGTACACACTGCAGCGAGAATAAAAGCACGTCGATTCTGCTATGTAGCATGCTGCCTGCACCAATTTTTTCGCTGTAAAGGTGAGTTTTACATTCCCTGCGTGTGCCATAGTATACAAAATCTTCCATGTCATAAAACTGGAAATTTTACCTGGTCATACAGAGTACCATTTGACGACTTTTGGGGAAGTGAACTTCTTTTTGCACATACATGTACCTGGGTAATTATGCTTTGTAAGGATACCACGCTGGATTCCAAGAAAAAAAAACCGCTGAAACATATGCACCAGGCCGCAGTAACTTAATCATTGCCATTTTCATAAAAGCATTGATGTCTTGTCATAGGGAGCCACAACTGTAGCGTGAGCTACAAAATATCAGAAACAAATTATTTAGTCGGGCATTACCAAACTCACAGACGTGCCTTTAACAATACTATGAGAGTGCGTGCAATGCTGCAAGATGCCATGTCTGTTGCTTCTTTTACGCGCTGCCTTCGCAAACATTAATGCGTGTATTGTGTAACCAAGGCACGTGCAAGCCGTGTACGTGCAGAGCGCACAGCATTCCGCTAATGATGTGCATTGCGATCGAGCCATTGACCAACCTGCATAGTAAAAATGCATACTTTTGCTCAGGTCAGCTCACGTGCAAACATATTATCCTGATGAGCTGAAGGGGCGCCGTAACCTAATTTGATTCTACGGGTTTCAGCGTACTTAACAACTAATATGGGAGTTTTAAAGCAGCAGCAGTTAAAAGCTCGGCTCTGCGTTGGCAGTGTTCCCCTTACCTTTCATTTCCGTCACAGCAAAAAAACGGGCGGCAGTGTGGTCATTGAGTGTTCCCGTTTATTGCGTCAGCTCCTGCTTGGGAGCTTCCACTTCTGCTATGGAGTTTCTTACAATATTACCTAGAGGCAAAACTCGCGCGGCGCCGCTGGGGTATGCATTGGATTGTAGTGATGTGCTGGCTTCGGATTGCCACTGTTCTCGGAGAGCCAGAACACCTTGAGCGCGCGTCTGGCTAGTATTGTTTCATCTATCGCAACGGTGCGTTTTCTAACAAAACAGCACTTAAAAACTGTTTTCCTTTATTGTGCCACAAAAAAATTTTATGGTCCATGAACACTTGTGCTTAAGTAAGAGTCATATGAAACTTAAAGAGTACCAGCGAGCTGCTAAAGTTGGAGGACAGACACCAAGGTCTGCGTTCGCTGTGTGGCAATTTGCCCTATTTTTTCACTTGATTATGCGCAGTAAGGGAGTAAACTGTATTTAAAGATGTGGTAAATATGAATGAGAACTTTTACGAAGATTTCGTTTTAAGATATCTTCATCTGCGTAGGCATGAGCACGTTTTAAGCCGAGCCACGCTCGAAAAAAAAAAGCCATCGCAACAAAGTTGCAGGCGGGATACTAAGGATATTACAAGGTAACTTTAAATGCGCTACAGTTAGTACAACAAAATATATTGTGTAGTCGTGTCATTTGGGGTTGTGGTTGGCAGGAATACTGCGCTTGTTGTGTCTGCGGTAGCAATACGCGGTCTCGCCACATTGCTTATTTGCAGTAGCATTAACTTCGACGCTCGTCGTGAGATACGTTCTACAGAAATGTTTATATAGGAACCTTTTGTGCGTTTTGTGACATTTCTTTCAAGAAAAGAGCTGCAATATTACTGTCAGTGCTAGAGTCGCCAGCTTATACCTAGACCAGGCCTATATTACGGGTTAATATGTAAAATATACTTATTTTCATTTCTACCGTGTTCAAAAAAAATTTATTCTATGTGTACCATTATGATGCGGTAAGTGACTGGCGTACGGTGCGTACGGTCTCCTAAATGAAACTGTCGCATCGCTCATGGGATTCGAAGTAATGTTCCTGCCACATATCCACTTCAGTGAACGAATCGCTATCCACTAAGCTATTGCGCAACGCTCACGCGCGGTCGATTTTGTGAGGTTGACGCCTCATACGCACTCTCACGGTTATGCCGTCTGCTCCTGTCTTTGGGGGCCACAAGAGGCGATACTCTAGCGTCCTAGTGCGACGTTGAAAGCACCGCAGAGAAGTTCTGCAAGTGGTGACGTCAACTGTTACAGCCTGCTGCAGTCGCGTAATTTTGAGTTCTCAGCCTTAAGAATCGTTGAACTCGTCATCTTCATTTATGCAATAAGAAAAATTTTGGAGCGATGCATAGACGATAGGCAAGGATCTTCCGTTCTTCCACGCGCGGCCGCGTCATACGCAACCACCGCCGAAGTAGAACGCCCTCCCCTCCCCCTGGTGCATTGCGCGCGACGGAACACGGTGCGCTTCCTCTCCGCTTTCCTGCCTTGCGCTCGCCAGATTGAGCCTTCATCGTCGTCTCACCTTTGCACGCTTTCTCTCGCACATACAGCTTTCGGCGTGTGGCGACGATGCTATCAATCTTGAACTTTATGAGGAACATCGCGGTGACACCGATGGTGACGGCAGAAATACGGCTGGAATGCCCATATGATCGCCATCGCAATAATGTCAGAATGATACATAGACGATACGCAAGGTGCTTCGGGTATTTATTCAAAGCAGAACACAACATGAATACAACAATTTTAGTGCAATTAGCATGGTTAGCGTACTTCACGTATTTTGTGTCGCTGTTTCTATCTAGCCTCCTTGTACCGCTGTTCAGCTTAAAAAATATATCTAAAATCTCGAAGGCCATGCGGAAAAAGGGCACTTCACTGGCGCGCCACTAGATGGCAGACTGTCTTCATTCAGAAGCACGAGAGAGCGGCGTGGCTGCAGTACACGGCTCACACATGACGCACTTCGGCGGTGGCAGTACAAGGTTTGGCTACGCTGCTGAAATGCTTAGCGCAATAACGTCGGCAGTAAACGTGAGATGGCTGCTGCCAGAATGTTTGTCCGTCTCTCTCCTCGCATTCTATATAAGACGCTTGCTTATTAAAGCGCGTAGTTTGCATGCTGGCATATTGCTGACTAGAAAGCACTACGACAAGCAAATGTGCCAATGAGGACAGCCATCTGTAACTTTGTTTGAAACATTTTTGCAGGTTCGATAGACCGACCAATGCAACCTCAGCTTCTCTTCGCTGGTCTGGTCGTGTTCGCCCTACTGGACTCAGGTCAGACTTCGGTTTGTGAAAGTGAAATGTGCATTCACCGTTCAGTTCACTTTAGTTCTTTTTGTACCAGGCAAACTGCATAAAATGATGTCATTTTCACACCCGTCATGAGATTGTGCAATCGCACGGCGCCATAGCCTTGTTAGGCGTCACGCGCTCAGAAGCCCATCTAATGCAATGGCCACAAATTTTAGATGACTTACTGTTTGCAAGCTTGAGATTCGATACCTACAACTACATACACACAGTCAGCACAAGGACAAAAGGCACACGAACATTTGCCATAATTTTCATCTCAAGAGAACATTAGAATTAAACCACTAATTCGCTGTATTCCGCATTACTTCCTGTCTTGCAAAAATTGGAAGATTGCACCGGTTCTAGTTAGAACAGGAATTATTAGTGTCGCGTCTGACGGGTAGTGCAGTTAGGCTGTTGAAGCTGAACTTGTAGGAAAAGAGGAACTAACCTGCATGAAAACGAATTGACGCAGATAGAAAATTTGAAATACTGAGACATAAGCCTTTAATTATTCAGTTTATACACCATGTTCCGATTGGAACATTAACACGGATAAGCAATAAATTTATGCATCTTCATGTGAAATCATCGCACTAAACTAGCTTTCGAGATATGCATCCGCAAAACGTGCTAATATTCACTGCGTTCTATTTAACACCACCCCAAGCAATTAAAAGGCTGTCACCAAACTGTAATCTGGAACGTCAATGCATTTGATAGCAAATCTCATAGACAGTTATCTCATTCTTCTTTTTGAAAACCAGCCAAGATTTCACTGGCACTTCACAGCTTCACATTCGAAATTTTGACAATCTCCGTGGCATAAACGATAACAATACCTAATTTACATATTTTGACGGCGCCTACAAGAACGTTCTGACTGTCCCCTAAATATGTACGCCTGTTCACGCAATGTACGCCTGTTCACCTAAAGAGCGTGATGGCGTAGTGTGCTTCATGTGAATTTTGAAAATGCTGTCCTTGCTAAAAAAACTAAGATGTATTCTCAGACTTACCTTTTTTGTGATTTAGGCCGTACCGTGCCACCTGGAAGGACACCAAGCGACAACTCAGAAGAAATTTACCAACCTGAGAATCATGAACAATCTGACAAAAGCTTTAAAAAGGAAGCGCCGACAAGTGAAGTAGAGAAAAGTAAGATAGCTGCAGTAACGGGTCTATCACCGACTGAAGGAAACAGCGGCAATTTGCTAGCTAAAGAACAAACTGAGAAGGAAGAACGAAACCAAGTTACTACAGAGCCGGGATCAAGCACTTGCGTAGGAAACAATGACTGTCATCAAAATATAGAGCCGGCTGAGAAGGAAGAGTCGAACCACATCGCTAGCGATACTGGCTCAACAACAACCGAAGGAAACAGTGGCAGTCACAAAGCTAAAGAGGGTGCAGAAGAGGAAGAGCCGAACCACATCAATATCAAATATGGCTCATCAACAACTGAAAGAAGCATCGACAATCATGAAGGTAAAGAGAAAGCAGGGAAGGAAGAATCGAACGAGATAAACACAACCGAAGCTAACAGCGACAGCCATGAAGCTAAAGAGGGAGCAGAAAAGAAAGATTCAAACCAGATTACTGACAAATATGGCTCAACTACATCCAAAGGAAGCACCGACAATAATGAAGATAAAGAGAAAGCAGAGAAGGAAGAATCGAACAAGGTAACCCCAACCGAAGGTAACAGCGGCAGTCATGAAGCTAAAGAGGGAGCAGAAAAGAAAGAGTCGAACCGGACCACTACCAATTTTGGCTCAACTACATCCAAAGGAAGCACCGACAATCATGAAGATAAAGAGAAAGCAGAGAAGGAAGAATCGAACAAGGTAACCCCAACCGAAGGTAACAGCGACAGCCATGAAGGTAAAGAGGGAGCAGAAAAGAAAGAGTCGAACCAGACCCCTACCAAATTTGGCTCAACTACATCCAAAGGAAGCACCGACAATCATGAAGATAAAGAGAAAGCAGAGAAGGAAGAATCGAACAAGGTAACCCCAACCGAAGGTAACAGCGACAGCCATGAAGGCAAAGAGGGAGCAGAAAAGAAAGAGTCGAACCAGACCACTACCAAATTTGGCTCAACTACATCCAAAGGAAGCACCGACAATCATGAAGATAAAGAGAAAGCAGAGAAGGAAGAATCGAACAAGGTAACCCCAACCGAAGGTAACAGCGACAGCCATGAAGGCAAAGAGGGAGCAGAAAAGAAAGAGTCGAACCAGACCACTACCAAATTTGGCTCAACTACATCCAAAGGAAGCACCGACAATCATGAAGATAAAGAGAAAGCAGAGAAGGAAGAATCGAACAAGGTAACCCCAACCGAAGGTAACATCGACAGCCATGAAGGTAAAGAGGGAGCAGAAAAGAAAGAGTCGAACCAGACCACTACCAAATTTGGCTCAACTACATCCAAAGGAAGCACCGACAATCATGAAGATAAAGAGAAAGCAGAGAAGGAAGAATCGAACAAGGTAAGCCCAACCGAAGGTAACAGCGACAGCCATGAAGGTACAGAGGGAGCAGAAAAGAAAGAGTCGAACCAGAGCACTACCAAATTTGGCTCAACTACATCCAAAGGAAGCACCGACAATCATGAAGATAAAGAGAAAGCAGAGAAGGAAGAATCGAACAAGGTAACCCCAACCGAAGATAACAGCGGCCGTCATGAAGCTAAAGAGGGAGCAGAAAAGGATATGTTGAACCAAACCACTCGCGAATCAGGCTCAACAACTGAAGGAAGCCGTGACAACAATGAAGACACTGAGCAAGCAGAGAAGGGGGAGTCAAGCCGCGGTAGTAGTGAATCGGGCGCAACCACAACTCAAGGAAGGAGCCACAATCCTCATGATGAACAGAACCTGCCTCCATCCAACCCATGGATACCTGGATGGTGGTAATGGCAGCGGAAGCATGAGCAGTTGTTTCAATGGGCAAAATGCTTTTTGTTGAAGATGGTAAATGAATACAAAACAGTGCAGATAGTGAACGTGCTTTCTGAAGGAGTTAAATAGCAATTTCCAATCGCCTTAGCTAACATGTCATACGACAAAATTCTGCTAACAGATTGTGATTTCAGTGTATGTCATACAAAATGTGGCAGCTACTGCAAAATAAAATAAAGTTATTGGCATTATTTTAATGTGTTCTATTGGTTGCAATCGTCGTTATTTATTGTGTGAAGAGGTGACAAAACCTCAGACAAATTGTAGATTAAATGGGAATATATACAGTGTTTTTCATCAATTGCAAATTTGTTTCATGATATACTCAATGCCTGCGCTAGGCATTAACGAGGAGATTAGTACAACTTAATCAGAAATAACAAGTCGACTTATAAACAGAATATTATCACACTTTTTAAACATGCAAGACTTTTGCAGTGTACAGATAGAGACAAGGAAACATAGGAAAGCAACACACATACTATGAAAACACATATTTCATGCATTACTGTGTTATTCCACCAAACTCACAGGGAGGCTTGACCTAAACATGTTATCAGGAATGGTAATCAGCCACTTTAGATGGCGGTTCGAGACGCTAACGCCTCAGAGTGCTTATAGCCAACGAGGTCTCACTGTAAAACTACAACACCAGCTAAACCAGCTTGAAAACACATTGAAATCTCCTGAAAATGGTTTAAATAACGCAAGATGACCACATGCTCAAAAGTATGTGCAATGTGCGACAGCGAATGCGTGTTTAAGGCTGATTTTATTATAATCATTCCAAGGCTTCATCAATATGAATTCAGGCCGTACACCAATGCTGTGCGGGAATACGTGAAGATCATATGAGAATATTCACTATAACTATAGCTCAAGGTTCAGTTTTCCTTTCAGCCCAGCAGGAGTTGCCCTGCGGGCTGCGTAGAGCCAACATGTAGCAGTCGCGTAATGATAGAATGCACTCGGAATACTTCAAGCGCAACTCGAAACCTTGCTATCGCTGTCGTACGTCCTTGTGCTGAAACGGCCATTTTTTACAGCTTAAGCTGTTGTGGGCTCATTCCAATAGCCGTTTTGATTGGCGATGTCGTCCGCTGCCGCCACTGGTGTCCGCCGCACCTTTTGTCAGGAATGAGAAAAAAATACCCTATTCCCGCCGAAGTCGAGACCCACCCCGCTGCGCAGGAGTCAGCCACTCTACCACTGCGCCATGTTTTGCCTGGTGGTCCTTCGGGACAAAGGATTCTTCATCCGGAATCGTGCAGCTGTGGAGTGCTGTTCGCGCGTCGTCGTTTTCTCGAGGCCTGGGAGCTGGTGACTAAATCAGCATTCCCTGAGGTGAATGGCCAAGCAAATATGTTCCTGTCTTCGGCTATTCCACCGCCTGGAGCCGACGGGGGAGACGGCTACAGCTGCCTTGCAGTCTCCTGACCACCTGACAACCTGACCGTCACGGAGAGCCCACAAAGTCTTGCAAGGGGCCAACGTCAAGCATTTCCGTGAGAACAGCATCGAATTTTGGTTCCCAAGTTTCCACCCGTTGCCTGGTATGCGGGGCGATCGATCAACTTTCGAGGCGGAACCCGGCGGAAAGGTGCCACATCATTGGCGGGATTTTTCGAACGGTCGACGACTGTGATTGGCCGAGGAGAACCACAGTCAATTCCCTCGGCGAGTTAAAGGGGGAAATGAAGTGATAAAAGGTGTGGTTTGAGTGTCGTGAGGATGCTTGGAAATTAAAATGGTCGGACATGCAAAGACGTTAGCCTGTATACTGCTGCAAGAATCATGCGGCCCTTCGTGTAAAATACCATGCACGTTTGTACATAGAACCCTTTTCCGATCTATCTGGACCTCTCCTTCTCCCGGTGTCTGGCATAGCATCATCCATGGAACCTTCCTGCACGATCGCACCCCCGACTTCACAAAAGTCACGCCAGCACTTGCTAGCAGCTGCGGAAACATGCCCTATACACGCATCCAAGCGTGCGGGGAGTCAAGTGATGTCAGATGCGCGCCTTGTAACGCCGAAACGTGCACACTTTGTATGGTAGTTACATAATATTGCACCAGGTGGCCCACTATATGGAAGTTGCATAGGTATAGCGCTACAAGGTATATGGTGAAGTTTTGAGGAAGAAAAAGAAGGTTAAGGAGATGTACACAAAAACGCTAGAATGAAAAACGTATAGCATACCTGAAAAAATCAAGCAGGCTAGGTCGCTATCTTGTCAGCGTCCCGTTTCAAAGGGGATGCCAATAAATCATCATCATTGTCATCATCAGCATTGTATCGTATCGATCCACTTGTCGCGATTTGCAAACTTTGCATAGCAGTCGTCTTGTATTCCAGCAGGTGACCCAACATGCAGCAGTTACATCGTATCGTGCCACGAGTACTAGGAAGAGACATGTGGACCGCGTAGTCTTGATACCTCTGATTACTCGTCTGTACACGTTATGGCAACTCCTCGCATGACACGAACCGCTGCTGAAGAAGCGAATACTAGAGCTACGGAGCGCAGCTGCAACCAGGTAACGTCGGGCTCAGCAGACCGCTGTGCAGAGAACAGCACAAGCCGCAGCTCGCCGCCGGACAGTTCAGTTTGTTCTCGTGAAAACGACGCAAAGAGACTTCGCTGCGAAGACCCTCTAGTGTGTGTTGCCGAAAATGAAGTTCCTGTAGATTCGCTCCTCCAGGTTACTCTGTAACTGTGCGGCGTAGGCCGCGCAGGCCTGTGAGTTTTTTATTTTTCTGACATGCTTAGTTGACACTCCCCTGAGAAAACAATAAGCAGTGGACCTGCGGTGTATTCACGAAATACGGCCACAAGCGAACTAAACGGTTTGAGGTGCCGCTTCACATAACAACAACGCATCATGAGAGTCGGTTCTAACCGCAATATTGTTGGCGCTAAGCAGCTTTCGCCGTCACGTAGAATACACTGTTCTTGGCTTCCGGGTTTGCTCCTGGACTTATATTTCCATTTTTAAGGGACATGTTGTAGATGCCTACGCGTTAAAGGTTAAAGGAAGGAGAGAAAGTCCGCTGTTGATACACCGACGTAGTAACACTTCTGTACTCTATATCACAGACGGTCTCCGGTAGCGTTCAGAAATCGCAGCATCGCTTTTCTGGCATTCTGTAACAGCGATATGCGAGACTGTGGTCCCAATATTTTGTTCAAGTGATTGGCTTTCTATCTAACTGATTTAGAGCTCTTGTAGAGGTCTTGACTTTCATTTTTAAAGGATGGACAATAGCACAGGAGTTGTCCTATAGCGTCATCGACAACAGTAGGCACTGCACTCGGCGCTGTCGGTGCTTCAAATAACAAATCATTATGCATCATTGAATGTAATGCCCATGGGTAAGTGACGCAGCATTGCTTTTTTTTATTTCAGGGAAGCCCAGGTTGCCGGAGTTGCATAGATGGGTCTAAAGAATGCAACCGATGGTGAGTGAACTCAGGTGTGTGCCATTTCTCCAATGTCATACGGCGCGCTAGCTTGTTAAGTGTTCGGCTGCGTCAGTCCTCGACGATAAAGGTACAGAAACAAGGTTTGTTCCTTCATGTGCTTTTCTAGGAGCTTTGCGATCGAGGTCATTGTCGGAGTTACAGCAATTACCCGGCAGCCGCGGAAAATGGACGTTTTGTCCTATCGCGATCACGTGGTGCTGTGTTTCTGGTATGGCGGAGACCTGTTGTTTACAGGACGCGCGACGAAGAGCTGACAGAATAAATTGTAGAGCCGCTTTTGAAATGCAGAATTGTGCCCGCCGATTAGCTTATTGGTGTTTAATGTCATTAGAGGCGCATCAGAGGGCGTGACGTGGGAAATATTGTATCTGATGCTTATTGATCTTCATAGGATAACCACTGATCCGGTGGAGCAGAAGAACCACCAGATCATATGGACACCCAGTCAAAGCAGAATGTATGCAAACAATCTAGAGATATATATAAAACCCTTAATGATATACTGGAGATCTTAGACAGGCGAGCAGCGTGGCTAAGATCTCCACTCCAGGTGTGGGTGATGATTATGATATATACAGTGCTAAACACTTAACAGCACGTCCAGTGACAATTACACGTATTGTCACGTAGCAGTGACGGTAAAGAAAACAGTCGCAAAACTGTGTATGACGAAACTGGTGGTTTATTGGGCGAACCTGTGCCCACAAAAGCAAGCTACACTCAAAGCACAACGATAGCGGCGAACACAGTCGGCGATCGTCGAAAATCTCATCAGCGGCGAAACGCGTCGGCTTTTATACCTGAGTCATCGAAGGTTCCAGATTAATCCCTGATGCCCGCGGGTCTTCCAGAAAGATCTAGACAATTCGCGTCGGTCATACAATCAGATAACATAAGCGTCGGTGAAAACAGGCAACGGAAAGAAGCATCGATAACGTTCTAGAAACTTCCGATACAGGCGCGTCCTGCGCCGAGCGATAACGTTTAACATTTCTTAGCCAGTGGAAAGCGGCCGACGGTGAACATGTACACGTGTCAATATCTACATTATGAAGATCCTTCTTATTTCTATAGAGAGCCTACTATACATCTTTCCTATTTTTGGGTCGGAAAAGTGCATTAAGGTAGTCGGTTATTTATACAACAATGCTGATATTTACCACAAGGTAGGCACGATGAGTGTTGACTGCGGCTAAGAATGACGCCTGTGGTTGTCGTTCCGGCAGGCAAGCAAGAAGTGTCAAGTACCCCTGTGATATGAGGCGAATATATGCCTTAAGCGTGTGGGTGGTAATTTAAGCCGTGATCGGATAGTCTTGAGCCGTTATAACTGTTCCTGCTTTTGCGGCGCTCCGCAGAAGTCCCAGGCAAACGCGTAGTGCCTATTCTTGCACGCTCTGCAGTGCTCGAAGATTTGGCTTTCAAGGTTAGGAAGCACGGGAGAGCTTTAGCGTCAAAATCCGATAAAAAGAGCTTGGTTCAGCTGTACCATAAAGCTCACTGATGATGCCCATGTGTTGTCGGCAATGAATTGAAAGACCTCGACAATATAGGTGGGCTTCCTTTTTAGGTGGGCAACCTGAGGGCTCCAACAATGACAGTCAAACACCGATGATTTCTCTTCTAAGAGATAGGCTGGCCATGCATGCTTACTGGATAACCTGTCATCGCTTTTCTGGTAAAAGTGACTAACGCACTTTTTCCTGTCGAGACGGTTAGGCCTTGTGTGCGATAATAACCATATGCCTGTATTGCTGCCTTCTGCAGCTTTGCACGAACCTGCAGGCGAGTCAATGCTCATTCACAGATGTAGATGTCATCAGTGTAGATTGAGACACTGGCTGCTTCTGGTAGGCATTCGGTCAGCCTAAGAAGAGCGAGGTTGAAATGAATAGGACCTAAAACACCGCCTTGGGGACGCCACGGCACATGCAGCAGTCGGTAGTCAAACAAGCGCGTACTAACAAGATCCTAGGTGACAGGGAGCTTCAGATCCATCGAAATACTCGCGCTCCTAATTCAACTGTAAAAAGCACGCCTAGAAGGACTTGATAGGAAATGTTGGAGGCACCTTTCACATCAACGAAGGGCGCTGCTGATAATAGCTTCCCAGATTATTGCGGCTCTACCGATGGCACTAGATTGATGACGCTGTCAATCGATGAACGGCTTTGTCGAAATCCCGCCATTAAGTACAGGTAAAGCTTGTATCTTTCAAGGCACGATTCGAGACTAGAGCACTGCACGGGCCTGATTTCCCGGCCCGACTCCAGCACGGGCCCAGCCCGGGCCCGCAATACAAAGCCCGATCCCAGCCCGGGCGTACATGATCGAGACCAGCCCGGGCCCGGCCCGGGCCCGTGGTTCCAAGCCCGGGACCATGTTGCTGAGCCCGGGCGTTCATTGCTAAATTTAGCTAGGGCCCGCGTGTGCATGACCAGGCCCGGCCTGTAAGAAAACATTTCTTTTTTTACTTACAGATTGTACCATATCTGTCAGCCTCACCTTCTCGAGGTTTAATCAGCTGCACTGTTTGACCCTTTTCGCGGAGCAGTTTGTTTTAGCGAAACGAGATGGCGCTCACGGCGGCGCGCCATACCTCTCCTCAGCGACCGCGCACGAATACGAAACCATTACCGCTTCTACCTTGCTTCTGCACGATCAGCTGTCGGAAATGCAACTGAGTTTTCGCTAACACAGTGTGCTCCAATCATGCTAGATTTAATCATGTGGATTGAAGACGTGTGCAGTAGTTGGCTGCAAAAATAGTGACTGGCATGTTAAGGAACAGAATGAACCTGTGTGACCAAGTTCGCGGACAGCTGCTGCAACTGTCCGAACGTGTTACCGGCACTTCGTGATGTACGACTTTCCTCGAGGATACAGAAATTTGCTCATCCGCCAGCCTTGTATCGCTAACCTTCAACAAAAAAAAGGGGAGGGGGGGTTCATCCCCAGAACGTCGGCAAGAGTGAGTACCACTCGTTAAACAATCACAAAGAGAGTAGCGCGCTTCCTGTCATAGTACGTTTCGCGCACGTTATCTATACAGATATGTCCCAAATGGCAGGAAAACTTACGCCCACTCTATCGCCGACGCATCAAGAATAAGTGAATGGGCGCACACATGAGTATATGCGCAATGTATACGCACAATAAATGACGAACTACACGTATGGCGCAAGAATGGTCGAAGCTGAATGTCTCCTGACGGTCCACAATTCAGAGTAAGCGAGTAACTAGCTGTAATATATATTTGCTATAAGGTATTACAATGTACAAAACAGCTACGTTTCAAGCCTTGTGCATTGCAAGAACAAATCTATCGGAACTGAGCACACCCGCGAGCGATTAGGCACCGAGGAACTTCACTGAGTCAGAAACTGACAAGCCACTGCTTCAAAATATTTGCCGAATAAAGAACAAAGGGAAAAACACACTAATCCTGACTGAATTCATAATCGGACAGCTTGGATAGCTTGGTATACATATTTAGCCCTGCTTTTAGAACAAGCACCATATACGCTGCTTGCGCCATTTGGACATAGCTTAATCAGCTCTGAAAGCGGTTTTGCATGTTCTCTGAAGCTGTGATCAAAGCTTCGTGTCGTCCACCTAGTCACCGCCTACGATATCTCCGAAAACAGAGGTTTTCTAAGCCGCGCCGGCGTCATACACTTCCATTGTAAACAAGGAGGCAACGAAGGCAGTTGAGGCAAGCAATTGACGCGTCACCACGTGATCAAACATGGCAGCGCCCACGGGATCGCCGCGAAAAGGGTCAATAAGCAATAAAAGAAAGGAATCTTTGTTTCGCCCACGGGAACATCAATGATCCGGCCTATCGCCTGTGCTCCTATTTTTAGGTTAGACAGGGCGCAAGCAGTACACTACAGGCAATTACAAACTGATTCTTACATAAACCCAAGACTCATGCACGCCATGTATCCAGACATGTACACTACAAACAGATGCACATCCTGTGGCGAGGTTGCCACACTTAATCACATGTTATGGGAATGTCAGGACATAACAAACCTCCGTCTCTTCCACCGCCAGCCTCCACTCGCGTTGGAAGACCGCACTGCTCAGCTCGAACCTGACAGTACAGCTCTGGGCCGTCCAGCGAGCCGAGGAAGCCGCTTCGAGACAAGGTCTCGGAACCGCGTCCGCAGCGGGTGCCCAGACCCACTAAATATACGCCGGACTCAAATCTTATCGATTTGATAATAAAGTCTACGTTCTTCTTCCGCTGGCGGGCATGCACTTACCTTGATTTGTACGATATGGTTCTATGATGCCATTTAGCTTGCAAATATACAGGGTGTTTCATTTTAGCTGCACCAAATTTTTAAAAAATTGCTTCGGGCAAATTCATCATTCACCATCAGCCTATATTTATGACCACTGCAGGACGAAGGCATTTCCCTGTGATCTCCAATTACCCTGTCTTGCACTAGGTGATTCCAACTTGCGCCTGCTAATTTCCGAACTTCATCACCCCCCCCCCCCCTAGTTTTCTGCCGTCCTCGACTGCGCTTCCCTTCTCTTGGTATCCATTCTGTAACTATAATGGTCCCCCGGTTATTCATCCTGCAAATGGAGGAATTTTCGGAATTTATTGATTATTGATCGATTCTCGACTAGGTATGGATTGGCTATTGATTGGCTGTCAATTGCCTATCGATGACTGACTAAGTCTAAGTTGTCCAAACCATGCTTATCTAGACTTAACCAGGCTCAGCTTCGCTAGTTCACAGGTGTATGTGCCATTGCACTTGAACCCTTTCTGCACTGCTGCCAGGATCGGCCCACATTTTTAGATTCAGCAGACACATTACGCCCGGCTGAAAGAGCTCCGCTGTTAAAAATGAGAACTTCATCTGTTTTCCTATTTTCTATGATAAGATATAGAGTCGTCATTCTTGCACTTGTCACTTCAGCTTGGCAAAGAATGCAACGAACCATGCAATGCACAACGTTCACGTGGGCTCGAAGGCCTACTTAGGCCCTTTAATGAGCGGGCCCGAATCTGGCCCGGGCCCGTGACTTCAAGCCCGAGCCCGGCCCGGGCCCGCGGCCTCAAGCCCGAGCGCGGCGCGGGACCGCGGCTTTAAGCCCGGGCTGGGCCCGGGCCCATGCAGTGCTCTATTCGATACGCATGAGGATCGTACTTTCCCGAGCATCCCGACGCCGCTGGTGAGTGGTATAAGGCGATATGATGCCAGTTCTAGCGGTGATCTTGTGGATTTTAGCAGTCGTACCAGTGGCTGCTTTATCATTCCTGAGGTACGGCGTCATCTTGCAATGCCGTATTAAAAATGTTTAGCAGCTCTCGTCGTGCTTCTTGGCATAGTTGCAGCAAATCAGTGTACGTTATTTCATCAAGCCCTGGTGAAGACGAACACTCACCGAGTGCCATAGCAGCTTCTAGCTCTTCCATAGAGAATGGGCTCCATACTTCTTTCTCGTAGACCGGGAGTGACCGGGCGGTTTTAATAGAAGGCAAGGGCGTTGAAAGGGTGTCGTTGCTCGAAACATGAACGACGACCTTGTAGTGCTTGTATTAAACGAGACTTCAATATGGCTTGCGATATTGAAATGGCTCACAAAAGCATTTCCATTTTTGATCCCCTAACTTACTGATTTGGAGCTGTATCGTCTTTTGCAGACACTAGGCTACTCTGTGGTCGTGAAGTGACTTCGTGCGCCTGTATCTCCGTTCAGCTCGCCCACGTAGCTTACAAATGATTTCCACTGTGCGTTGCTTCCGCAATTATGTATTCTAACCTGCGTGCGACATGTTTCTTGCATGTGTTTTGCACAAGATCTTCGAAGACTTACCAGTCAATTTGTCGAGATAAAGTCTGTATTAAAGCTTCTAGTTATCATTATAACATAGGTCGGACAATTATCACTTTCATAAGTTCAAATACCAATGAACCACTGCACGTCCGAAGCCAGACCACGTGACACCAGTTTCAAATCTAGGCATCTGCTGTACTTTGTTCCTCGCAGAAATGTCGGACTTCCATCGTTTAGAAAGACACAGGTTTTGGTCTGATGCAAGGGATATGAGTGAAATGCCCCTTGAGTTTATTCTCGAACTTCCCCATTTTGTGGTGAGTGCTGTAGTATCCTTCTACTACACAAAGACTTGGTGTCGCAGCGTCAATATAATTTAGTATTTTGCTATAAAAGTTTGTTGTGGGAGAAACGTAGACGCCAATAAGTGTAAAAGACAGCCTTTTCATTTACACAGCAACACACGTATTGGTTATCGCTGTGTGACGGTACGGGCTGGGCGAAATACGTAAAGTCGTCGCAAATATAAACCAGAATCTTACTACTTCGGGCATACCTACGTGGTTGAAACAAAATATTCCTCTCCTGATAGTCTTACGGTGGCTGATCATTCGGGTTCACAGATGACCACTATAGGAAACTGGTTTTCAAAAACGAACTGCCGGAAATTTGAAATACGAGAGCTCAGGCCCCTCCGATTCCATTGGAAAAGGGAGGCGCTTCTGACGACATCCTTGAACGATTGCTGTTGTGGAAGGGCCATGGCTTTAGGCTCTCAACCAATTCTGAAGGCTTGCGAGAACTGGATTAATGGCATCCAGCACTTGCAACCCACTTCGAGCTGTTGGTTTCGGCAGCTTATCCAGGAGAGCACGAATAGCACTCATCAGCGAGTTAAGCATGACAGTTTCTTGGTCGTGATTAGGTAATTTACCGGGAACAGAGAAATTGTCGCTTGCTGTCGAAGTCTGATATCGCTCAGCAGGTGGATGTAGCCTCGGCAGGCCAGACCAAGCCTCAGCTTCTGGGCTATTCTGAGCTCATTTTTTCTTCGATCCTACTGTGCTTGGCCTGGGTGGGAGAGAGATGGTGACGTTGGACGTCGCTCACGTGTTGCGGAGGCTTTGGAGGTTCTTGAGATAGTCGTGCCTTAACAGATGCGACTGCTTCTTGGTTACCAAAGTGGAATATAATCAATTTCTTCAATATTGCCATTTCCTTTCCGATCAAGCAGCAGTCCTTCGAAGAGGCATGATGAGGCCCGCTGCCATCTGTGCACTTCAGCACACTGGCCTGGCACGTGTCAGTAGTGGGTGGCCCAGTGCATCAAGATCACACGGTAGTGTGTTTTTCACAGGCTACTCAAATGGCCTAAATTTATGCACTTTCCAGCACTGCAGCGGTTTTGGTATCAAATGGCTAACTGCGTGTTGGAAGTGTCCCACCTGATGGGCACCCTTATATATAGCAGACCCCGGAAAATAAAGCTAGTTCGCTTTCAAGGAACATGCATGCTCCTAGCGGTTACCGGACATCCTAAGTTATTTTTCTTATTTCTCTTTTTGTGAATTTTAAATCGGGCGAAGCGCGGGAAGTGGTTGCCATCGTGCGTTCGTCGAGCTTCCCTCCGCTCACCCTTGCCACTCGCTCAGCGATATCACAAGTCATATCGCGCTTGGTCGTCTGCTTCGGTTGTCGTCCCGAGTGTGAAGATGGGAAATATAAGACTGAGAAGCTTGATCAGGGCAGCGATTTTGTAGCAGTGCATTATGACTTATTCTACTCTAGTCTTATCATCCACCGCTCACGGCCGGTTGATCCCATTGATAACGCTAGCGGACCGTCGCTCCGACCACTGACCAAGCGCGATAAGCGCGAAAAGGCATTATTACCGGAAAGGCATCGCTACAAAATACCGGCTCAGGCGTGCAAATAACGGAAGACGCAGGAAACCAGGTCAACCAAGCATTAGACGATGATGGCTAAATCGGGGCACCACATGTGTTGCGCGGCTCTGTGGTGTTCGAACGTCGGCAATTACAGTTCTGCCAAGTTTTCCAGGTTTCCAAATGACCACGGGTAAGCACAAGTATTTCACTCTATTTTCCGAGCAGGTATTCATTTTGGTATGATGATGATGATGATGATGATTCATTTTGCATGAGTAAACCAGTTCTGCGCAAGCCTGAGTGGACTGACATAAGAGCAGTGTCGCTCGACTCATTCGTCATGACGGCAGCCCATCTCTTGCCATTGAAATACTTGTCATGAAGGGTTTGAGTGCATGTTTTTGCGCTATACATTTTGTTCACTCTTTGCCGACATGCACAGCCAAGGTTTAAAAAAAAGAAAAGAAAGAAAGACGCCGCCGTGGTGGTAAATCATTTTCGCGTTGGTTTGGATCTTCTGGAATCTATTTTCACTCATTATGTACAAATTTCCGTTCAGAATGAAAATTGCTTCAGTAGATTGTCACTTTCGCACTGCGTGAAGGTCAGTATTTTTCCAGTACCGAATGTGAGAATAAAAACAAAAGCGTTCAACTTTACTTGTGCTGAGTTTTGGCAGGCCGAGAAATCGGCTAGCTTTAGTTGATCCACTTCACAACACACGAACAAAATTAACGATTGATGTTGCCAGAAACTTATTTTCTTTATGCTACCCCCCACTATATCTCTGGACTTGTTGAAGTGTAGCTCTAAACGTAACCGCAAGTTAGGATTTTCAAAGCGACTACTGACGAAATGTAATATATTAACCGCGAATATTGGTAAATAACAACGGTTCGCTATATATTCTTCATTATAATTACTTGACACTAGTAAGTACGAGCAATGTCCCAGTGGTTTAGAAAATGAATAGCAGCTTGCTAGGTAAACCTGGTAGGAAGAAAGCGCTTCCTAATACATGGCAGATATCAGCGGGTTCTGCTCCGCGATTTGGCAAATGTCGCCGCACGGCCAGCGGACCTGCAAGAGAGCACTAACAGAGTCCGCTTGCATGCGAAGTGGGAAAGCAGGGCTTCAGCGACAACCCTCCTCCTCCCGGCTGCGCGCCCTCTCCCTCTACCTGCTGACCTCATCAGTGACGTCACGGAGGCATTGCTTTGTTTGTGAATTATTTCCAGTAGGATATCCGGCAGCCGCCAGTTGTGGAAGCGGCGCTGCCGCCACGTATCGGCTAAAGTCTTTAGTATCGGCATGGGACGGTGCATTCCATGGGAGGTATAGGGAGTTTCCGGCCCCTGTATATACAGCTGACACATGTAAGCTGGCTTGATTAGGACCGACAGATCGTTGTTGGCAATGGTCTCGTCAACATCGTAAATTACCCCAGTGCTGACTTTCTTGCCCAGCAGTATATTAGGGCGGACTGACATCTCAACAAGTTCCGTGAACTTGCACAAGGTATCCAAAACAGCCACCTGATCTACGTCAATCGCTACTACGCTGTTACGGGTGTTCACTCTAATATCTGTAATTTGGCACCAGCGAATCTTGCGATATTCCAATGGAATCAGTGCCTCTTGAGACGTCTCAGTTTCAGTTTCAGTTTCAGTTTATTATTCATCCACACAGTTAATTACACAAGATATAATATACAGACAAGGGTCCCATATTCAGCGACTGCACCGGGACCCTTGATTAATTGTTATATAAAAATAAAGCGGAATACAGAGCAGAGAAACAACAAAATGGAATAAGCAAAAATACAAATTAGCAATATAACATTATACAAAGTTAATCACAAAGCAAATAATTCTTAAGTTGGTGTTTAAATGAGTACAAGGTAGATGACAATTTAATGACATATGGTAGACTGTTCCAAAGTTTAATTGCGCAAAAAGAGGAAGCCATCTTTCCGTAATTAGTATGGCATAAAGGTAACCGGAAATTTCCTTCTACTGCGAACCTTGTGTTATTAGGATTAAGAAGTAGATCAGAACTAACGAAGTTGTAAGAAACTTGTTTGGCTAATAGTTTGAAAAATAATATCGCTAAATGATAGTTGAACAAATCTGTCACTTGAAGAATGCGGTTTGTACGTAGTTGAGAGGAGGCATTAGAGAAAAAATGGCTTCGGGTTATAATGCGAATGGCCTGATTTTGAATGTGCTGAATAGAGGAAAGATGACAATGATAAGTATTACCCCAAGAAGCAATACCATAAATGATATGACTATGAATGAAAGCGAATTATAACGATAATAGTGCTTCTTTGGAAAAAAATGCACGTGATTTGAGTAGTGCTCTAATAACAAATGCTGTTTTTTGTTTGATGTGAGCAATGTGATTGGTAAACTTAAGGTGGGGATCTAATTTAATGCCGAGGAAGGACACACAAGTGGAGGCAGGAATGTCATGCCTATTTAGGGTTATGGCCGGAGAGCAAGGTAAATGTCTCTGTGATGACCTAAATATCATAAATTGCGTTTTAGCAGGGTTTAAAGTGAGAAAATTGGCGTTACACCAATCAGTAATTTTAGACAGGTCACTGTTTAGTTTCAAAATTAGCGAAAGTAGAGATTTATCTGCGAGGGCAACAGTCGTATCGTCTGCGTATAATATCGGTAGTGCATAATTAATACAGTCGGGTAAATCATTCATATAAATGCAGAATAATAGTGGACCTAAAATGGAGCCCTAAGGTACTCCTTGGTTAATAATTTTGCTTTCAGAGAAAGCCCCACCTGCATACACTGTTAATTCACGATTAGATAGATAACTTTTTAGCATATTAAGTGCGGGACCAGAAATTCCAATAGACTGCAATTTAGTAAACAAAACATTATGGTTTATTGTATCAAAGGCTTTAGTAAAGTCTAAAAAGACCGAGCCAACAAAGTGTCCGAGATCAAGTGAACGTCTAATATAATCAGTTAATGCTAGCAAAGCTAAGTTAGTCGAGCTTCCTGAACGGAAACCGAACTGACAAGGCTTCAGCAAGCTAAATTTGTTAAGGTAGCTGTTAATACAGCTAACTAATAACTTTTCAACAACTTTACTAATTGAAGATAAATTCATATAGGACGATAGTTAACGACTTGAGCTTTATCACCCTTTTTGTGAACGGGAATTACCTTAGCTTTTTTTAGAAATGTAGGGAATATGCCGGTTGTGAAAATGAGGTTAATTAAATTACTGAGAGCATCAGAAATAGTCGGAGCAACAAGCTTTAAATGAAATGTGAAATTCCATCAAGACCAATACTTGTGTTCTTTAAGTGGGAAATCTCAGTAAGGACTTCTTCAGAGGTCACAGGAAACAAAAAGAAAGAGTGGTCGCATCGGCTTGCATGACAGTCAGAAGAAACATGTGTGGTGTTATATATTTCATAAAAGTGGTTACTGAACGCACAGGCAATGCTAGGGGGGTCAGTGACAGTTACATTATTGTAAATAATTTTTTCAATGGAACTGCCAAAGTGCGGTACATTCAAAAACTCGTTGATAAGTTGCCATTGTTTTTTCGGATGAAACCTATTTTTCACGAATTCATTTTCGTAATATTGCCTTTTAGACTTTTTCAATAAATTGCTCAGGATGTTGCAATATTTTTATAGCGAAACGCTAAATTAACATTGAAAGGTTGTTGCTTAGTCTTCTTATACATGTTTTCTTTTTTCCTCATGCTCTGAAGTAGTCCATTAGTGATCCACGGATTGTGTGGAAATTTAAATTTCTTTTTGCACTTTAGAGTTACAGTGTTAGCTTGAACAGCTCTTAAAAATGAAGACGAAAATAACTGAAGTGCTTCTTCTCGATTTTGTTTGGTAGCTATCACTGTCCAGTCAATTTTGTCAATTGCATCAACAAACTTTATCTTATCAAGACGAGACGTGAAATAACAGCGATCTGTCCTCGGAAGGTTAGATTTGAAAGTGAGGAATACAGGGTAATGATCCGATATATCTATGTCAATTACACCAGAATCTGGCGAAGGCGAAATATTAGTGAGGACATCGTCTAAGAGGGAGCTGCTTCCTTGAGTAGAAATCCTGGTTGTAGAAGTAATTAATTGCTCAAGGCCAAAACCTGTAAAACAATCTGTATAGGCACATACAGCACCATTGTCGACATCAAGCGTGTTAATATTTATTTCACCTATGATTAGAATGGGGTTCTTTTCACTAGTAATTTTTTGCAGAACTACGCTAAGATGACCAAGGAAATCAGGCACGACCAAGGAAATCAGGTCTCATGTTGTTAGTGGCGAAGACTAGCGCGAAAACAATGGTGAGTACTTCGGTATTCCGCGAAGATCTCGTGATGGACTCCCTTGAATTTGATTATGTGCTGAAAAATCTTCTCTTTGCTTTACAGGTCCCCACGAGCTCGAAAGTTTCGTCACAAGATTCTTAACTGCTGACATAGTAGTGCATGGTGTCGTCGCGGTCAGTGCCGCTCTCGGTGCCATTGCGCTTCCTGGAGGCAGCCTCCTACAGTCACTGCCAAATCCGGTGGAAGCGCGCGAGACTCCAGTTCCGACGCATCCAAGCAGGAGACAGCACTTCGCTGGTAAAGTCAAAGAAATTCACAAAAAAAGAGTTGAGCTGGAGTCGTTGCGTCGACTCGGTCACGGCTTGCGGGATTTGCCATCAGCCCGCAGCACTCGTGGACCGATCGGCGCTTGCAACGTAGCCGAGACGGCAAAGCCGCCAAGCGACGGGTCACGCCCGCGCCTTCGGCGCTTTCGTATTTGACTCGTCCGAGGACGATGCGGAACACACCTCGATATCGTGGATATGGCGTCGTCCGACAACCAGCCCCTAACGCATCAAGCGGATGAGGCTGCAGACGATTGCCGAGGGATCCACGGGAGAGGCTCCGGGGACACGCTTGACGGGCACGGAGCCCGCCGCATATCAGACACCCAGGTCACACGCACTCGGGGGGCGACTGCACTCCAACCCCCATAAGAAGTATTGGCCCGCCAAAAAGTATCCCCCCGACCTTACACGGTTCAGTCAGGGCCGGGCACCCTTCCCAGGACCTTCACTCATACTGGGTGCAGCAAGGCATGCCGGCCTACCGAGCCACCTCCCAGGGCCGGGTCGCTAGCCAGAGCTATACGTCCTGTACCCATTTACGTTGGGTCATCGTCGGACCGAAGTCCTCCCATCGAGCGTGACGGCCCACCCTACTACTGTCACCTCGTTGGTCATGTTGTGGGCGACCCACGTACTCGAGTTGGCGGGGGCGTTAACTCCCCGAATGCCTCCCGTGAAAGGCACCTCTGCCGGGCGCCGTAGCGTCCTCGAGCTTGGTGATTCCCTTGTACACCAGGCCTCTGGCTGGGAAGCCATCTCTCCCCAAGATTAAAGCGGTTGGGTTGACCGCCGGCCCTACCCAGAGGGCCTACCGCATCAGTGACAGGAGGCCTGAGTCCTGACATCAGGAAACTCCCGATAGTCACCTTACGGTACTATTCCCAAACCCGAAGGCTTGGTTTCGCTTCCTCGCCCTCTTAGCCACTTTACAGTGTTGCCCGCGGCGTCCCACGTGGAGGGGGGGCGAGGTTCGACACAGGCAGCGCTTCCTTGATCGAGATCACCGGCTTGGATTACACGAGAGTGCCACCTCTCGCAGCGAATTCACCTGTGACTTGTGTGGATCTCCTGCACCGGTTGAAGCAACCGCACATGCAACCTGTCTAGATTCCACTCACGCAGCCTCCAATGAGCTGGATTACAGGGGCTCGCAAGTTCCCCCAGCTTTAGAAGTCGAGCTTGTCCAGACGCTTGGGATCTAGACGTACCTCGCCTCTCATCCCGTTACCTACCTCTCGGTGGTTACGTCGGCCTCCTGCTTGGATTACAAGGAGGCGCAACCCTCCCCGGCCTTAGGTAAAAGCTCTCGCATTGTGCTACGTCTACCATTGACCGACGTGCACGGCCTCCGAGAAGCTGGATTACAGAGGGCCGCCACACCCTCCAGCGTCAGCTAGCCAAGACGCAAGTGTCCCTCCAGACCAGGCACACGGCTTATGCAACACACCGCAGTGCCCCATCCTGACGAACGGGTGGAGATCCACCTGTGACTGGACCAACCACCCGGGCTCCGCTTGGATTACAGGAGTGCGCTTCTCCCGCCCGTAGCGTGGAAGTACAAGCCACAACGCCGCAAGAAGTATTGGCCCGCCAAAAAGTATCCCCCCGACCTTACACGGTTCAGTCAGGGCCGGGCACCCTTCCCAGGACCTTCACTCATACTGGGTGCAGCAAGGCATGCCGGCCTACCGAGCCACCTCCCAGGGCCGGGTCGCTAGCCAGAGCTATACGTCCTGTACCCATTTACGTTGGGTCATCGTCGGACCGAAGTCCTCCCATCGAGCGTGACGGCCCACCCTACTACTGTCACCTCGTTGGTCATGTTGTGGGCGACCCACGTACTCGAGTTGGCGGGGGCGTTAACTCCCCGAATGCCTCCCGTGAAAGGCACCTCTGCCGGGCGCCGTAGCGTCCTCGAGCTTGGTGATTCCCTTGTACACCAGGCCTCTGGCTGGGAAGCCATCTCTCCCCAAGATTAAAGCGGTTGGGTTGACCGCCGGCCCTACCCAGAGGGCCTACCGCATCAGTGACAGGAGGCCTGAGTCCTGACATCAGGAAACTCCCGATAGTCACCTTACGGTACTATTCCCAAACCCGAAGGCTTGGTTTCGCTTCCTCGCCCTCTTAGCCACTTTACAGTGTTGCCCGCGGCGTCCCACGTGGAGGGGGGGCGAGGTTCGACACAGGCAGCGCTTCCTTGATCGAGATCACCGGCTTGGATTACACGAGAGTGCCACCTCTCGCAGCGAATTCACCTGTGACTTGTGTGGATCTCCTGCACCGGTTGAAGCAACCGCACATGCAACCTGTCTAGATTCCACTCACGCAGCCTCCAATGAGCTGGATTACAGGGGCTCGCAAGTTCCCCCAGCTTTAGAAGTCGAGCTTGTCCAGACGCTTGGGATCTAGACGTACCTCGCCTCTCATCCCGTTACCTACCTCTCGGTGGTTACGTCGGCCTCCTGCTTGGATTACAAGGAGGCGCAACCCTCCCCGGCCTTAGGTAAAAGCTCTCGCATTGTGCTACGTCTACCATTGACCGACGTGCACGGCCTCCGAGAAGCTGGATTACAGAGGGCCGCCACACCCTCCAGCGTCAGCTAGCCAAGACGCAAGTGTCCCTCCAGACCAGGCACACGGCTTATGCAACACACCGCAGTGCCCCATCCTGACGAACGGGTGGAGATCCACCTGTGACTGGACCAACCACCCGGGCTCCGCTTGGATTACAGGAGTGCGCTTCTCCCGCCCGTAGCGTGGAAGTACAAGCCACAACGCCGCACAAGAGAGTCATAGTTACTCCCGCCGTTTACCCGCGCTTTTTTGAATTTCTTCACGTTGACATTCAGAGCACTGGGCAGAAATCACATTGCGTCAGCACCGTCAACGGCCCTCGCAATGCTTTGTTTTAATTAGACAGTCGGATTCCCCCGGTCCGTGCCAGTTCTGAGTTGGCTGTTTTCTGCCGGCCGAAGCAAGAACCTCAGGCGCGAAGCCCACGGAAAATGCACAGCTGTGGCTTTCCACAGGAAGGTCCCGACGCTGGTCCGGGCTCGGCCGCACCGCTTTTTACGGCGGCGAGCCTCGC